>NW_026289939.1:0-1509 GCF_023373465.1 Oncorhynchus keta
ACCCCCATTCTCAAGGATCAATTATTATTCTGAACAAAAACATGAGAGCTATTTGTCTTCTCCAACTAAATGAAAAGCAAACGTTTTTCCAACAAGTCCAATTAAGTGTAAATCATGTAGGACTAAATCCCTGAGATTAACACTGAGCTCAGCAATGTTGACTGTCTGATTGGACTGTATACTAATATGGGCTGCCAGAGAAAGGATGCAGGGAGGAGGAGAGAGAGAGAGAGAGAGAGAGAGAGAGAGAGAGAGAGAGAGAGAGAGAGAGAGAGAGAGAGAGAGAGAGAGAGAGAGAGAGAGAGAGAGAGAGAGAGACAGAGAGAGAGAGAGAGACAGAGAGACAGAGAGAGAGAGAGAGACAGAGAGAGAGAGAGAGACAGAGAGACAGAGAGAGAGAGAGACAGAGAGACAGAGAGAGAGAGAGACAGAGAGACAGAGAGACAGAGAGACAGAGAGAGAGAGACAGAGAGACAGAGAGACAGAGAGAGCGTGACAAAGACAGAGAGAGAGAGAGAGACAGAGAGAGAGAGAGAGAGAGAGAGAGAGAGAGAGAGAGAGAGAGAGAGAGAGAGAGAGAGAGAGAGGAGGGTGAGAAAGACAGAGAGACAGAGAGGGAGAGACAGAGAGAAAAGGAAAGAAAAGAGACAGAGAGAGAGAGAAAGAACAGGAGAGGGAGGGAGGGAGGGAGTGAGGTGGGGGGAGGGAGGGAGATGGATAGAAAGAGAGAGAGATGGGAGAGAGAAGAGAGATTGAAAGAAAGAGGGGGACAAGGAAGGATTACTCATGCATGAGGGGAGGTGGTTGTCCCCACGCTCTTCTCTCTCGGGTCATGCACTTGAGTATGCTACTTCGCCAGGCAGGAATAACCTGGTCACAGCCGTACGTGATGGCACTGCCAGCGAAGTGCCCCTGGTCGCTGACTCTGAACCCAAACTGAGGCACCCCGGATCCTCGCAGTGAGACAGATCAAAACCTGCCAGAGAGTTATAGAGTAGAGGAGAAGACAAAGAGGGAAAACAGGTTGTATCATTATGGAGACTGTCCTAGAGACCACACACATTATGGAGACCCATCCTAGAGGCCCAAACATTATGGAGACCATCCTAGAGACCACACATTATAGAGACCGCCCTAGAGACCACACACATTATGGAGACCATCCTAGAGACCACATACATTAGAGACCTTCCTAGAGCACATACAGACCATCCTAGAGACCACACACACTAGAGCATCCTAGAGACCACACACATTAGAGCACTCAGAGACCACACACTAGACTGTCCTAGATACCACACACTAGAGACCATCCTAGAGACGACAGACACACGGACACACGTGAGCACATTCACACACTAGACATTCACACACTTAGAGCACATACACACACTAGAGCACATACACACACTAGAGCACATTCACACACTAGAGCACATACACACACTAGAGCACATACACACACACTAGAGCACATTCACACACTAGAGCACATACACACACTAGAGC
>NW_026289940.1:0-1787 GCF_023373465.1 Oncorhynchus keta
GGACTGGGTCAGAGGCCCTGGGACCGACCGGGGCCTTGTGGGCAGGGGACGGATTGGGCTGGGGAGGCCCTGTGGGACTGACCGGGGCCTGTGTTGTGACGGACTGGGTCAGAGACATCCTGGGTGGGACTGACCGGGCTTGTGGTTGAGACGGTGGACTGGGTCAGACAGCCCTGTGGGACCGACTGTCTGTGTTGTGACGGACTGGGTCAGAGACCTGGGGACCGGACTGGGCCTGTGTTGTGACGGACTGGGTCAGAGGCCCTGTGGGACCGGGGCCTGTGTTGTGGACGGACTGGGTCAGAGGCCCTGTGGGACCGGGGCCTGTGTTGTGACGGACTGGGTCAGAGGCCCTGTGGGACGGGGCCTGTGTTGTGGACGGATAAGGTCAGAGCCCTGTGGGACCGACCGGGGCCTGTGTTGTGACGGACTGGGTCAGAGGCCCTGTGGGACTGGGGCCTGTGTTGTGACGGGACTGGGTCAGAGGCCCTGTGGGACCGACCCGGGGCCTGTGTTGTGACGGACTGGGTCAGAGGCCCTGTGGGACCGACCGGGGCCTGTGTTGTGACGGACTGGGTCAGAGGCCCTGTGGGACCCGACCCGGGGCCTGTGTTGTGACGGACCAGGTCAGAGGCCCTGTGGGACCGACCCGGGGCCTGTGTTAGTGTGGACTGGGTCAGAGGCCTGTGGGACCCGACCGGGGCCTGTGCAGACGGACTGGGTCAGAGGCCCTGTGGGACCGCCCGGGGCCTGTGTTGTGACGGACTGGGGGTCTGGGACCGACCCGGGCCTGTGTTGTGACGGACTGGGTCAGAGGCCCGACCGGGGCCTGTGCCAGACGGACTGGGTCAGAGGCCCTGTGGGACCGACCGGGGCCTGTGTTGTGACGGATCAGAGACCTGTGGGACCGGACTGGGCCTGTGTTGTGGACGGACTGGGTCAGAGGATCCTGTGGGACCGACCGGGGCCTGTGTTGTGGACGGATCAACAGAGGACCCTGTGGACCGACCGGGCCTGTGTTGTGACGGACTGGGTCAGAGAGGCCCTGTGGGACCGACCGGGGCCTGTGTTGTGACGTGGACTGGGTCAGAGATCCCAAACCGACCGGGCCTGTGTTGTGACGGATCAGCCACCGCATGATCCTGTGGGACGACCGGGGCCTGTGTTGTGACGGACTGGGTCAGAGGCCCTGTGGGACCGACCGGGGCCTGTGTTGTGACGGACTGGGTCAGAGGCCCTGTGGGACCGACCGGGGCCTGTGTTGTGACGGACTGGGTCAGAGGCCCTGTGGGACCGACCCGGGCCTGTGTTGTGACGGACTGGGTCAGAGGCCCTGTGGGACCGACCGGGGCCTGTGTTGTGACGGACTGGGTCAGAGGCCCTGTGGGACCGACCGGGGCCTGTGTTGTGACGGACTGGGTCAGAGGCCCTGTGGGACCGACCGGGGCCTGTGTTGTGACGGACTGGGTCAGAGGCCCTGTGGGACCGACCGGGGCCTGTGTTGTGACGGACTGGGTCAGAGGCCCTGTGGGACCGACCGGGGCCTGTGTTGTGACGGACTGGGTCAGAGGCCCTGTGGGACCGACCGGGGCCTGTGTTGTGACGGACTGGGTCAGAGGCCCTGTGGGACCGACCGGGGCCTGTGTTGTGACGGACTGGGTCAGAGGCCCTGTGGGACCGACCGGGGCCTGTGTTGTGACGGACTGGGTCAGAGGCCCTGTGGGACCGACCGGGGCCTGTGTTGTGACGGACTGGGTAGCAATATTGCAACTGAACGAAGTAATACC
>NW_026289941.1:0-2641 GCF_023373465.1 Oncorhynchus keta
CTCACTCCTTGACATACACACATACCATGATGACAATCCCTCACCTTGACATACACATACTATGATGAAAATTCCTCAATATATATTAAGGCTTCATGATGATAAATTTTCACCCTGGATATACATATCATGATGACAACTCTCACTCCTGACACATACCACGATGACAACCTCACCCTGACATACACATACCATGATGACAACTCCTCAGCCCTTACATACACATACCATGATGACAACTCCTCACTCCTGACATACATACCATGATGACAACTTTCACCCTGACATACACATACTATGATGACAACTCTTCACCCTGGACATTCACATACCATGATGACAACTCTCACCCCCTTACATACACTTACGCTACCAGATGATAACTCCTCACCCTCATATACACATACCATGATGACAACTCTCACTCCTGACATACATACCATGATGACAACTCCTCACCCCTTACATACACATACCATGATGACAACTCTCACTCCTGACATACATACCATGATGACAACTCTCACCCTGACATACACATACCATGATGACAACTCCTCACTCCTGGCATACACATACCATGATGACAACTCTCAACTCCCTGACATACACATACCATGATGACACTCCTCACCCATGACATACACATACCATGATGACAACTCTCACTCCTTGACATACATACCATGATGACAACTCCTCACCGCATGATGACAACTCCTCACCCTGACATACACATACCATGATGACACTCCTCACCCTGACATACACATACTATGATGATAATCTCCTCACTTTCTGACATAACATACCATGATGACACTCTCACCCTGACATACACATACCATGATGACAACTCCTCACTCCCTGACATACATACCATGATGACACTCTCACTTTCGACATACATACTATGATGACAACTCTCACTTCTTACATACATACCATGATGATATATACTCACTCCTGACATACACATACGATGATGACAACTCCTCACCCTGACATACACATACCATGATGATAACTTCCTGACATACATACCCTGATGACAACTCCTCATACATACATACCATGATGACAACTCTCCTGACATACACATACTATGATGACAACTCTCACCCTTACATACACATACATGATGATAACTCCACCCTGACATACACATACCATGATGATAACTCCTCACCCCTGACATACACATACCATGATGACAACTCCCTCACCCTGACATACACATACCATGATGACACTCCTCACCCTGACATACACATACCATGATGACAACTCCCTACCCCTGACATACACATACCATGATGACAACTCCTCACCCCTGACATACACATACCATGATGACAACTCATGATATACACATACTATGATGATAACCCTACTTTGACATACATACTATGATGACAACTCCTGACTATCTGACATACTTCTACATTACTATGATGACACTCTCACTCCCTGACATACATACCATGATGACAACTCCTCACCCCTCGATATACATACTATGATGACACCCTACCCCTGACATACTACATACTATGATGACAACTCCTCACCTCCTGACATACACATACCATGATGACAACTCCTCACTCCCTGACATACACATACCATGATGACAACTCCTCACTTTGACATACACACATACTATGATGATACTCCTTTACCCCTGATATACATACCATGATGACAATCTCCTTACCTCGACATACACATACCATGATGATAACTCCTCACCCCTGGCAGATACTATGATGACAACTCCTCACTCTGACATATACTATGATGATAACTCTCACTTTCTGACATACATACTCATGATGACAATCCTCACCCTTACATACACATACTATGATGACAACTCCTCACTCCCTTACATACACATACTATGATGACAACTCCTCACCCTGACATACACATACCATGATGACACCCTCACTTTTATATTCCTGATGATCTTCACTTCGACATATACTATGATGACAACTTCTCACCTCTATATACACATACTATGATGATACTTTCTACTTTACATACATATACTATGATGATAAATCTTTCACTTTCTGACATACACATACTATGATGATAACTTCCTCACTTACATACACATACCATGATGATAACTCCTCACTCCTGACATACACATACTATGATGACAACTCTCACCCTCGATACACATACCATGATGATAACTCTCACCCCTTACATACATACCATGATGACAACTCCTCACCCCCTGACATACACATACCATGATGACAACTCTCACCCTTACATACACATACCATGATGACACTCCCTCACCTTGACATATACATACCATACTATGATGATAACTCTCACCTCTGACATATGACACTCACTCCTCGACATACACATCATGATGACAATCTCCTCCCCTCACATACCATGATGACATCACCTCATATACATATGATGATGACTCTCCTCCCCTGGACATACACATACTATGATGACACCCTCACTCCCTTACATACACATACCATGATGACACTCCTCACCCCCTGACATACACATACCATGATGACACTCCCTCACTCCCTGACATACACATACCATGATGACACTCCTCACCCTCTCACATACACATACCATGATGACA
>NW_026289942.1:0-14043 GCF_023373465.1 Oncorhynchus keta
GTCTCTATTATATTATGACAGACCAGCTAGATCTACTGTCTCTATTATATTATGACAGACCAGCTAGATCTACTGTCTCTATTATCTTATGACAGACCAGCTATGATCTACTGTCTCTATTATATTATGACAGACCAGCTAGATCTACTGTCTCTATTATATTATGACAGACCAGCTAGATCTAATGTCTCTATTATATTATGACAGACCAGCTAGATCTACTGTCTCTATTATATTATGACAGACCAGCTAGATATACTGTCTCTATTATATTATGACAGACCAGCTAGATATACTGTCTCTATTATATTATGACAGACCAGCTAGATCTACTGTCTCTATTATATTATGACAGACCAGCTAGATCTACTGTCTCTATTGTATTATGACATACCAGCTAGATATACTGTCTCTATTATATTATGACAGACCAGCTAGATCTACTGTCTCTATTATATTATGACAGACCAGCTAGATCTACTGTCTCTATTATATTATGACAGACCAGCTAGATCTACTGTCTCTATTATATTATTACAGACCAGCTAGATCTACTGTCTCTATTATATTATGACAGACCAGCTCGATCTAATGTCTCTATTATATTATGACAGACCATCTAGAGCTAATGTCTCTATTATATTATGACAGACCAGCTAGATCTACTGTCTCAATTATAACATGACAGACCAGCTCGATCTACTGTCTCTGTTATATTATGACAGACCAGCTAGATCTAATGTCTCTATTATATTATGACAGACCAGCTAGATCTACTGTCTCTATTATATTATTACAGACCAGCTAGATCTACTGTCTCTATTATCTTATGACAGACCAGTATGATCTACTGTCTCTTTTATATTATGACAGACCAGCTAGATCTACTGTCTCTATTATATTATGACAGACCAGATAGATATACTGTCTCTATTATATTATGACAGACCAGCTAGATATACTGTCTCTATTATATTATGACAGACCAGCTAGATATACTGTCTCTATTATATTATGACAGACCAGCTAGATATACTGTCTCTATTGTATTATGACAGACCAGCTAGAACTATTGTCTCTATTGTATTATGACATACCAGCTAGATATACAGTCTCTATTATATTATGACATACCAGCTAGATCTACTGTCTCTTTTATATTATGACAGACCAGCTAGATCTACTGTCTCTATTAATATTATGACATACCAGCTAGATATACTGTCTCTATTATATTATGACAGACCAGCTGAATCTACTGTCTCTATTATATTATGACAGACCAGCTAGATTATTATGACAGACGCTAGATATACTGTCTCAGTATAACATGACAGACCAGCTCGATCTGCACAATCTCTGTTATATTAAGACAGACCCAGCTAGATCTACTGTCTCTATTATCTTATGACAGACCAGTATGATCTGTCTCTTTTTATATTATGACAGACCAGCTAGATCTACTGTCTCTTTTTATATGACAGACCAGCTAGATCTACTGTCTCTTTTATATTATGACAGACCAGCTAGATCTACTGTCTCTATTGTATTATGACATACCAGCTAGATATACTGTCTCTATTATATTATGACAGACCAGCTAAATCTAATGTCTCTATTATATTATGACAGACCAGCTAGATCTAATGTCTCTATTATATTATGACATACCAGCTAGAGCTAATGTCTCTATTATATTATGACAGACCAGCTAGATCTACTGTCTCTTTTATATTATGACAGACCAGCTAGATCTACTGTCTCTATTGTATTATGACATACCAGCTAGATATACTGTCTCTATTATATTATGACAGACCAGCTAGATCTACTGTCTCTATTATATTATGACAGACCAGCTAGATCTACTGTCTCTATTATATTATGACAGACCAGCTAGATATACTGTCTCAATTATAACATGACAGACCAGCTCGATCTACTGTCTCTGTTATATTATGACAGACCAGCTAGATCTAATGTCTCTATTATATTATGACAGACCAGCTAGATCTACTGTCTCTATTATATTATGACAGACCAGCTCGATCTAATCTATTATATTATGACAGACCAGCTAGATCTACTGTCTCTATTATATTATGACAGACCAGCTAGATATACTGTCTCAATTATAACATGACAGACCAGCTCGATCTACTGTCTCTGTTATATTATGACAGACCAGCTAGATCTAATGTCTCTATTATATTATGACAGACCAGCTAGATCTACTGTCTCTATTATATTATGACAGACCAGCTCGATCTAATGTCTCTATTATATTATGACAGACCAGCTAGATCTACTGTCTCTATTATATTATGACAGACCAGCTAGATATACTGTCTCAATTATAACATGACAGACCAGCTCGATCTACTGTCTCTGTTATATTATGACAGACCAGCTAGATCTAATGTCTCTATTATATTATGACAGACCAGCTAGATCTAATGTCTCTATTATATTATGACATACCAGCTAGAGCTAATGTCTCTATTATATTATTACAGACCAGCTAGATCTACTGTCTCTATTATATTATGACAGACCAGCTCGATCTAATGTCTCTATTATATTATGACAGACCATCTAGAGCTAATGTCTCTATTATATTATGACAGACCAGCTAGATCTACTGTCTCAATTATAACATGACAGACCAGCTCAATCTAATGTCTCTATTATATTATGACAGACCATCTAGAGCTAATGTCTCTATTATATTATGACAGACCAGCTAGATCTACTGTCTCTATTATATTATGACAGACCAGCTAGATATACTGTCTCAATTATAACATGACAGACCAGCTCGATCTACTGTCTCTGTTATATTATGACAGACCAGCTAGATCGAATGTCTCTATTATATTATGACAGACCAGCTAGATCTACTGTCTCTATTATATTATTACAGACCAGCTAGATCTACTGTCTCTATTATATTATGACAGACCAGCTCGATCTAATGTCTCTATTATATTATGACAGACCATCTAGAGGCTAATGTCTCTATTATATTATGACAGACCAGCTAGATGTACTATCTCTATTATATTATGACAGACCAGCTAGATATACTGTCTCTATTATATTATGACAGACCGGCTAGATCTAATGTCTCTATTATATTATTACAGACCAGCTAGATCTACTGTCTCTATTATCTTATGACAGACCAGTATGATCTACTGTCTCTTTTATATTATGACAGACCAGCTAGATCTACTGTCTCTTTTATATTATGACAGACCAGCTAGATCTACTGTCTCTATTGTATTATGACAGACCAGCTAGATATACTGTCTCTATTATATTATGACAGACCAGCTAGATATACTGTCTCTATTATATTATGACAGACCAGCTAGAACTACTGTCTCTATTATATTATGACAGACCAGCTAGATATACTGTCTCTATTATAACATAGATCTACTGTCTCTTTTATATTATGACAGACCAGCTAGATCTACTGTCTCTATTGTATTATGACATACCAGCTAGATATACTGTCTCTATTATATTATGACAGACCAGATCTAATGACAGACCAGCTAGAATGTCTCTATTATATTATGACAGACCCTAGATATACTGTCTATTATAACATGACAGACCAGCTGATCTACTCTATTATATTATGACAGACCAGCTAGAGCTAATGTCTCTATTATATTATTACAGACCAGCTAGATCTACTGTCTCTATTATATTATGACAGACCAGCTCGACTAATGTCTCTATTATATTATGACAGACCATCTAGAGCTACTGTCTCTATTATATTATGACAGACCAGCTAGATCTACTGTCTCAATTATAACATGACAGACCAGCTCGATCTACTGTCTCTGTTATATTATGACAGACCAGCTAGATCTAATGTCTCTATTATATTATGACAGACCAGCTAGATCTACTGTCTCTATTATATTATGACAGACCAGCTAGATCTACTGTCTCTATTATCTTATGACAGACCAGTATGATCTACTGTCTCTTTTATATTATGACAGACCAGCTAGATCTAATGTCTCTATTATATTATGACAGACCAGCTAGATCTACTGTCTCTATTATATTATGACAGACCAGATAGATCTACTGTCTCTATTATATTATGACAGACCAGCTATGTCTCTATTATATTATGACAGACCACTGTCTCTATTATATTATGACAGACCAGCTAGATATACTGTCTCTATTATATTATGACAGACCAGCTAGAACTATTGTCTCTATTGTATTATGACATACCAGCTAGATATACAGTCTCTATTATATTATGACATACCAGCTAGATCTACTGTCTCTTTTATATTATGACAGACCAGCTAGATCTACTGTCTCTATTATATTATGACATACCAGCTAGATATACTGTCTCTATTATATTATGACAGACCAGCTAGATCTACTGTCTCTATTATATTATGACAGACCAGCTAGATCTACTGTCTCTATTATATTATGACAGACCAGCTAGATATACTGTCTCATTATAACATGACAGACCAGCTCGATCTACTGTCTCTGTTATATTATGACAGACCAGCTAGATCTAATGTCTCTATTATATTATGACAGACCAGCTAGATCTACTGTCTCTATTATATTATGACAGACCAGCTCGATCTAATGTCTCTATTATATTATGACAGACCATCTAGAGCTAATGTCTCTATTATATTATGACAGACCAGCTAGATCTACTATCTCTATTATATTATGACAGACCAGCTAGATATACTGTCTCTATTATATTATGACAGACCAGTATGATCTACTGTCTCTTTATATTATGACAGACCAGCTAGATCTACTGTCTCTATTATATTATGACAGATCGGCTAGATCTAATGTCTCTATTGTATTATGACAAACCAGCTAGATATACTGTCTCTATTATATTATGACAGACCAGCTAGATCTACTGTCTCTTTTATATTATGACAGACCAGCTAGATCTACTGTCTCTATTGTATTATGACATACCAGCTAGATATACTGTCTCTATTATATTATGACAGACCAGCTAAATCTAATGTCTCTATTATATTATGACAGACCAGCTAGATCTAATGTCTCTATTATATTATGACATACCAGCTAGAGCTAATGTCTCTATTATATTATTACAGACCAGCTAGATCTACTGTCTCTATTATATTATGACAGACCAGCTCGAACTAATGTCTCTATTATATTATGACAGACCATCTAGAGCTAATGTCTCTATTATATTATGACAGACCAGCTAGATCTACTGTCTCAATTATAACATGACAGACCAGCTCGATCTACTGTCTCTGTTATATTATGACAGACCAGCTAGATCTAATGTCTCTATTATATTATGACAGACCAGCTAGATCTACTGTCTCTATTATATTATTACAGACCAGCTAGATCTACTGTCTCTATTATCTTATGACAGACCAGTATGATCTACTGTCTCTTTTATATTATGACAGACCAGCTAGATCTACTGTCTCTTTTATATTATGACAGACCAGCTAGATCTACTGTCTCTATTATATTATGACAGACCAGATAGATATACTGTCTCTATTATATTATGACAGACCAGCTAGATATACTGTCTCTATTATATTATGACAGACCAGCTAGATATACTGTCTCTATTGTATTATGACAGACCAGCTAGAACTATTGTCTCTATTGTATTATGACATACCAGCTAGATATACAGTCTCTATTATATTATGACATACCAGCTAGATCTACTGTCTCTTTTATATTATGACAGACCAGCTAGATCTACTGTCTCTATTGTATTATGACATACCAGCTAGATATACTGTCTCTATTATATTATGACAGACCAGCTAGATCTACTGTCTCTATTATATTATGACAGACCAGCTAGATCTACTGTCTCTATTATATTATGACAGACCAGCTAGATATACTGTCTCAATTATAACATGACAGACCAGCTCGATCTACTGTCTCTGTTATATTATGACAGACCAGCTAGATCTAATGTCTCTATTATATTATGACAGACCAGCTAGATCTACTGTCTCTATTATATTATGACAGACCAGCTCGATCTAATGTCTCTATTATATTATGACAGACCATCTAGAGCTAATGTCTCTATTATATTATGACAGACCAGCTAGATCTACTATCTCTATTATATTATGACAGACCAGCTAGATATACTGTCTCTATTATATTATGACAGATCGGCTAGATCTAATGTCTCTTTTATATTATGACAAACCAGCTAGATCTGCTGTCTCTATTATATTATGACAGACCAGCTAGATCTACTGTCTCTATTATATTATGACAGACCAGCTAGATATACTGTCTCTATTATATTATGACAGACCAGCTAGATATACTGTCTCTATTATATTATGACAGACCAGCTAGATATACTGTCTCTATTATATTATGACAGACCAGCTAGATATACTGTCTCTATTGTATTATGACAGACCAGCTAGAACTACTGTCTCTATTGTATTATGACATACCAGCTAGATATACTGTCTCTATTATATTATGACAGACAAGCTAGATCTACTATCTCTTTTATATTATGACAGACCAGCTAGATCTACTGTCTCTATTGTATTATGACATACCAGCTAGATATACTGTCTCTATTATATTATGACAGACCCAGCTAGATCTACTGTCTCTATTATATTATGACATACCAGCTAGATCTACTGTCTCTATTATATTATGACAGACCAGCTAGATATACTGTCTCTATTATATTATGACAGACCAGCTAGATATACTGTCTCTATTATATTATGACAGACCAGCTAGATATACTGTCTCTATTATATTATGACAGACCAGCTAGATATACTGTCTCTATTGTATTATGACAGACCAGCTAGATATACTGTCTCTATTGTATTATGACAGACCAGCTAGAACTACTGTCTCTATTGTATTTTGACATACCAGCTAGATATACTGTCTCTATTATATTATGACAGACCAGCTAAATCTAATGTCTCTATTATATTATGACAGACGAGCTAGATCTAATGTCTCTATTATATTATGACAGACCAGCTAGATCTACTGTCTCTATTATATTATGACAGACCAGCTAGATCTACTGTCTCTATTATATTATGACAGACCAGCTAGATCTACTGTCTCTATTATATTATGACAGACCAGCTAGATCTACTGTCAATCTTTTATATTATGACAGACCAGCTAGATCTACTGTCTCTATTATATTATGACAGACCAGCTAGATCTACTGTCTCTATTATATTATGACAGACCAGCTTGATATAATGTCTCTATTATATTATGACAGACCAGCTAGATCTACTGTCTCTATTATATTATGACAGACCAGCTAGATCTACTGTCTATTTTATATTATGACAGACCAGCTAGATCTACTGTCTCTTTTATATTATGACAGACCAGCTACATCTACTGTCTCTATTGTATTATGCCAGACCAGCTAGAACTACTGTCTCTATTGTATTATGACATACCAGCTAGATATACTGTCTCTATTATATTATGACAGACCAGCTAGATCTACTGTGTCTATTATAATATGACAGACCAGCTCGATCTACTGTCTCTATTATATTATGACAGACCAGCTAGATCTACTGTCTCTATTATATTATGACAGACCAGCTAGATCTACTGTTTCTATATATTATGACAGACCAGCTAGATCTACTATTTCTATAATATAATGACAGACCAGCTAGATCTACTGTCTCTATTATATTATGACAGACCAGCTAGATCTAATGTCTCTATTATAATATGACAGACCAGCTAGATCTACTGTCTCTATTATATTATGACAGACCAGCTAGATCTACTGTCTCTATTGTATTATGACATACCAGCTAGATATACTGTCTCTGTTATATTATGACAGACCAGCAAGATCTACTGTCTCTATTAAATTATGACAGACCAGCTAGATCTACTGTCTCTATTATATTATGACAGACCAGCTAGATATACTGTCTCTATTATATTATGACAGACCAGCTAGATATACTGTCTGTATTATATTATGACAGACCAGCTAGATATACTGTCTCTATTGTATTATGACAGACCAGCTAGATATACTGTCTCTATTGTATTATGACAGACCAGCTAGAACTACTGTCTCTATTGTATTATGACATACCAGCTAGATATACTGTCTCTATTATATTATGACAGACCAGCTAGATCTACTGTCTCTATTGTATTATGACAGACCAGCTAGATATACTGTCTCTATTATATTATGACAGACCAGCTAGATATACTGTCTCTATTATATTATGACAGACCATCTAGAGCTAATGTCTCTATTATATTATGACAGACCAGCTAGATCTACTATCTCTATTATATTATGACAGACCAGCTAGATATACTGTCTCTATTATATTATGACAGACCAGCTAGATATACTGTCTCTATTATATTATGACAGACCAGCTAGATCTACTGTCTCTATTATATTATGACAGACCAGCTAGATCTACTGTCTCTATTATATTATGACAGACCAGCTAGATCTACTGTCTCTATTATATTATGACAGACCAGCTAGAACTACTGTCTCTATTATATTATGACAGACCAGCTAGATATACTGTCTCTATTATATTATGACAGACCAGCTAGATCTACTGTCTCTATTATATTATGACAGACCAGCTAGATCTACTGTCTCTATTATATTATGACAGACCAGCTAGATATACTGTCTCTATTATATTATGACAGACCATCTAGATCTACTGTCTCTATTATATTATGACAGACCAGCTAGATCTACTATCTCTATTATATTATGACAGACCAGCTAGATATACTGTCTCTATTATATTATGACAGACCAGTATGATCTACTGTCTCTTTTATATTATGACAGACCAGCTAGATCTACTGTCTCTATTATATTATGACAGACCAGCTAGATCTACTGTCTCTATTGTATTATGACAGACCAGCTAGATATACTGTCTCTATTATATTATGACAGACCAGCTAGATATACTGTCTCTATTATATTATGACAGACCAGCTAGATATACTGTCTCTATTATATTATGACAGACCAGCTAGATATACTGTCTCTATTATATTATGACAGACCAGCTAGATATACTGTCTCTATTATATTATGACAGACCAGCTAGATATACTGTCTCTATTGTATTATGACAGACCAGCTAGAACTACTGTCTCTATTGTATTATGACATACCAGCTAGATATACTGTCTCTATTATATTATGACAGACCAGCTAAATCTAATGTCTCTATTATATTATGACAGACCAGCTAGATCTAATGTCTCTATTATATTATGACAGACCAGCTCGATCTACTGTCTCTATTATATTATGACAGACCAGCTAGATCTAATGTCTCTATTATATTATGACAGACCAGCTAGATCTACTGTCTCTATTATATTATGACAGACCAGCTAGATATACTGTCTCTATTATATTATGACAGACCAGCTAGATCTACTGTCTTTATTGTATTATGACAGACCAGCTATATCTACTGTCTCTATTGCATTATGGCAGACCAGCTAGATCTACTGTCTCTATTATATTATGACATACCAGCTAGATCTACTGTCTCTATTATATTATGACAGACCATCTAGAGCTAATGTCTCTATTATATTATGACAGACCAGCTAGATCTACTGTCTCTATTATATTACATGACAGACCAGCTCGATCTACTGTCTCTGTTATATTATGACAGACCAGCTAGATCTAATGTCTCTATTATATTATGACAGACCAGCTAGATCTACTGTCTCTATTATATTATTACAGACCAGCTAGATCTACTGTCTCTATTATCTTATGACAGACCAGTATGATCTACTGTCTCTTTTATATTATGACAGACCAGCTAGATCTACTGTCTCTTTATATTATGACAGACCAGCTAGATCTACTGTCTCTATTATATTATGACAGACCAGATAGATATACTGTCTCTATTATATTATGACAGACCAGCTAGATATACTGTCTCTATTATATTATGACAGACCAGCTAGATATACTGTCTCTATTGTATTATGACAGACCAGCTAGAACTATTGTCTCTATTATATTATGACATACCAGCTAGATATACAGTCTCTATTATATTATGACATACCAGCTAGATATACTGTCTCTTTGTATTATGACAGACCAGCTAGAACTACTGTCTCTATTGTATTATGACATACCAGCTAGATATACTGTCTCTATTATATTATGACAGACCAGCTAGATCTACTGTCTCTATTGTATTATGACAGACCAGCTAGATCTACTGTCTCTATTATATTATGACAGACCAGCTAGATATACTGTCTCTATTATATTATGACAGACCAGTATGATCTACTGTCTCTTTTATATTATGACAGACCAGCTAGATATACTGTCTCTATTATATTATGACAGACCAGCTAGATCTACTGTCTCTATTATATTATGACAGACCAGCTAGATCTAATGTCTCTATTATATTATGACAGACCATCTAGAGCTAATGTCTCTATTATATTATGACAGACCAGCTAGATCTACTATCTCTATTATATTATGACAGACCAGCTAGATATACTGTCTCTATTATATTATGACAGACCAGTATGATCTACTGTCTCTTTTATATTATGACAGACCAGCTAGATCTACTGTCTCTATTATATTATGACAGATCGGCTAGATCTAATGTCTCTATTGTATTATGACAGACCAGCTAGATCTGCTGTCTCTATTATATTATGACAGACCAGCTAGATCTACTGTCTCTATTATATTATGACAGACCAGCTAGATATACTGTCTCTATTATATTATGACAGACCAGCTAGATATACTGTCTCTATTATATTATGACAGACCAGCTAGATATACTGTCTCTATTATATTATGACAGACCAGCTAGATATACTGTCTCTATTGTATTATGACAGACCAGCTAGAACTACTGTCTCTATTGTATTATGACATACCAGCTAGATATACTGTCTCTATTATATTATGACAGACAAGCTAGATCTACTATCTCTTTTATATTATGACAGACCAGCTAGATCTACTGTCTCTATTATATTATGACAGACCAGCTAGATCTACTGTCTCTATTATATTATGACAGACCAGCTAGATCTACTGTCTCTATTATATTATGACAGACCAGCTAGATCTACTGTCTCTATTATATTATGACAGACCAGCTAGATATACTGTCTCTATTATATTATGACAGACCAGCTAGATATACTGTCTCTATTATATTATGACAGACCAGCTAGATATACTGTCTCTATTATATTATGACAGACCAGCTAGATATACTGTCTCTATTGTATTATGACAGACCAGCTAGATATACTGTCTCTATTGTATTATGACAGACCAGCTAGAACTACTGTCTCTATTGTATTTTGACATACCAGCTAGATATACTGTCTCTATTATATTATGACAGACCAGCTAAATCTAATGTCTCTATTATATTATGACAGACGAGCTAGATCTAATGTCTCTATTATATTATGACAGACCAGCTAGATCTACTGTCTCTATTATATTATGACAGACCAGCTAGATCTACTGTCTCTATTATATTATGACAGACCAGCTAGATCTACTGTCTCTATTATATTATGACAGACCAGCTAGATCTACTGTCTCTTTTATATTATGACAGACCAGCTAGATCTACTGTCTCTATTATATTATGACAGACCAGCTAGATCTACTGTCTCTATTATATTATGACAGACCAGCTTGATATAATGTCTCTATTATATTATTACAGACCAGCTAGATCTACTGTCTCTATTATATTATGACAGATCGGCTAGATCTAATGTCTCTATTATATTATGACAGACCAGCTAGATCTACTGTCTCTTTTATATTATGACAGACCAGCTACATCTACTGTCTCTATTGTATTATGCCAGACCAGCTAGAACTACTGTCTCTATTGTATTATGACATACCAGCTAGATATACTGTCTCTATTATATTATGACAGACCAGCTAGATCTACTGTGTCTATTATAATATGACAGACCAGCTCGATCTACTGTCTCTATTATATTATGACAGACCAGCTAGATCTACTGTCTCTATTATATTATGACAGACCAGCTAGATCTACTGTTTCTATTATATTATGACAGACCAGCTAGATCTACTATTTCTATAATATAATGACAGACCAGCTAGATCTACTGTCTCTATTATATTATGACAGACCAGCTAGATCTAATGTCTCTATTATAATATGACAGACCAGCTAGATCTACTGTCTCTATTGTATTATGACAGACCAGCTAGATCTACTGTCTCTATTGTATTATGACATACCAGCTAGATATACTGTCTCTATTATATTATGACAGACCAGCAAGATCTACTGTCTCTATTAAATTATGACAGACCAGCTAGATCTACTGTCTCTATTATATTATGACAGACCAGCTAGATATACTGTCTCTATTATATTATGACAGACCAGCTAGATATACTGTCTGTATTATATTATGACAGACCAGCTAGATATACTGTCTCTATTGTATTATGACAGACCAGCTAGATATACTGTCTCTATTGTATTATGACAGACCAGCTAGAACTACTGTCTCTATTGTATTATGACATACCAGCTAGATATACTGTCTCTATTATATTATGACAGACCAGCTAGATCTACTGTCTCTATTGTATTATGACAGACCAGCTAGATATACTGTCTCTATTATATTATGACAGACCAGCTAGATATACTGTCTCTATTATATTATGACAGACCATCTAGAGCTAATGTCTCTATTATATTATGACAGACCAGCTAGATCTACTATCTCTATTATATTATGACAGACCAGCTAGATATACTGTCTCTATTATATTATGACAGACCAGTATGATCTACTGTCTCTTTTATATTATGACAGACCAGCTAGATCTACTGTCTCTATTATATTATGACAGACCAGCTAGATCTACTGTCTCTATTATATTATGACAGACCAGCTAGATATACTGTCTCTATTATATTATGACAGACCAGCTAGATATACTGTCTCTATTATATTATGACAGACCAGCTAGATCTACTGTCTCTATTATATTATGACAGACCAGCTAGATATACTGTCTCTATTATATTATGACAGACCAGCTAGATCTACTGTCTTTGTGTATCTATTATATTATGACAGACCAGCTAGATCTACTGTCTCTATTGTATTATGACAGACCAGCTAGATATATTGTCTCTATTGTATTATGACAGACCAGCTAGATATATTGTCTCTATTATATTATGACAGACCAGCTAGATATATTGTCTCTATTGTATTATGACAGACCAGCTAGATATATTGTCTCTATTGTATTATGACAGACCAGCTAGATATATTGTCTCTATTATATTATGACAGACCAGCTAGATATATTGTCTCTATTATATTATGACAGACCAGCTAGATCTACTGTCTCTATTATATTATGACAGACCAGCTAGATCTACTGTCTCTATTATATTATGACAGACCAGCTAGATATACTGTCTCTATTATATTATGACAGACCAGCTATGATCTACTGTCTCTATTATATTATGACAGACCAGCTAGATCTACTGTCTCTATTATATTATGACAGATCGGCTAGATCTAATGTCTCTATTGTATTATGACAGACCAGCTAGATCTACTGTCTCTATTATATTATGACAGACCAGCTAGATCTACTGTCTCTATTATATTATGACAGACCAGCTAGATATACTGTCTCTATTATATTATGACAGACCAGCTAGATATACTGTCTCTATTATATTATGACAGACCAGCTAGATATATTGTCTCTATTATATTATGACAGACCAGCTAGATATATTGTCTCTATTGTATTATGACAGACCAGCTAGATCTACTGTCTCTATTGTATTATGACAGACCAGCTAGATATATTGTCTCTATTATATTATGACA
>NW_026289943.1:0-5653 GCF_023373465.1 Oncorhynchus keta
CAAGACAAAACACACCACAATACAAAACCCCATGCCACACCCTGGCCTGACCCAATACATAAAGATAAACACAAAATACTTTGACCAGGGCGTGACAGAACCCCCCTAAGGTGCGGACTCCCGAACACACCTCAAAACAATAGGGAGGGTCCGGGTGGGCGTCTGTCCATGGTGGCGGCTCCGGCGCGGGACGTGGACCCCACTTAGTCAATGTCTTAGTCCCCTCTCCTCGCGTCCCTGGATAGTCCACCCTCGCCGCCGACCATGGCCGAGTAGTCCTCACCCAGAACCACACGGGACTGAGGAGCAGATCGGGACGGAAGGACAGCTCAGGACTGAGGCAGCTCGGGACTGAGAGAAAGCTCGGGAGTGAGAGGAAGCTCAGGAGTGAGAGGAAGCTCAGGAGTGAGAGGAAGCTCAGGCAGGTAGATAGATCTACCAGATCCTGGCTGGCTGGTGGTCTCAGCAGATCCTGGCTGACTGGCGGATCTGGCGGATTCTGGCTGACTGGCGGATCCTTGCCGACTGGCGGATCCTGGCCGTCTGGCAGATCCTGGCCGACTGGCAGTTCTGGCAGATCTGGAAGAGTCTGGTTGACTGGAAGATCTGGAAGATTCTGGTTGACTGGCAGATCTGGAAGAGTCTGGTAGACTGGCAGATCTGGAAGATCTGGTTGACTGGCAGATCTGGAAGAGTCTGGTTGACTGGCAGATCTGGAAGAGTCTTGGTTGACTGGCAGATCTGGAAGAGTCTTGGTTGACTGGCAGATCTGGAAGATCTGGTTGACTGGCAGATCTGGAAGAGTCTTGGTTGATTGGCAGATCTGGAAGAGTCTTGGTTGACTGGCAGATCTGGAAGATTCTGGCTGACTGGCAGATCTGGAAGAGTCTGGCTGACTGGCAGATCTGGAAGAGTCTGGCTGACTGGCGGATCCTGGCAGACTGAAAGATCTGGCTGCTCCATGCTGACTGGCGGCTCTGGCTGCTCCATGTAGGCTGACAGCTCTGGCGGCTTCTTACAGACAAGCAGCTCTGGCGGCTCCGTGCAGACTGGCAGCTCCTTGCAGACTGGCAGCTCCTTGCAGACTGGCAGCTCCTTGCAACCTGGCAGCTCCTTGCAGACTGGCAGCTCCTTGCAGACTGGCAGCTCCTTGCAGACTGGCAGCTCTGGCTGCTTCATGCAGACTGACAGCTCTGGATGCTTCATGCAGACTGACAGCTCTGACTGCTCCATGCAGACTGAGGCTAGGGATGTGCACAGGAGGCCTGATGCGTGAGGCTGGCACCAACTTCACCAGCCGACTAACACGCACCTCAGGACGAGTATGGAGCGCTGACCCAGGTGCCATCAAATCCCCGACACGTTTCGTCGGGCAAATCCCATGCAAAAAGCACCAACACAGCAACTCCCTAATTTCTCTCTCCTCCAATCTCCCCATTAACTCCTTCACAGTCTCTGCTTCGCTCACCTCCAACACCGGCTCTGGTTCTGGTCTCCTCCTTGGCTCCTCACGATAAACAGGGAGAGTTGGCTCAGGTCTGACTCCTGACTCTGCCACACTCTCCCTGAGCCCCCCCCAATAAATTTTTGGGGTTGACTCTCAGGCTTCCTTCCGAGTCGCCGTGCTGCCTCCTCATACCGGCGCCTCTCCGCTCTTTCCGCCTCCAGTTCTTCCTTGGGGCGGCGATATTCTCCAGGCTGAGCCCAGGGTCCTTCTCCGTTTAGGATTTCCTCCCAAGTCCAGAAATCCTTATTGTGCCGCTGTTGCTGCCTTTGTTGCTTTTCCTGTGGCTCCTGCCTGTTGACACGCTGCTTGGTCCGTTTGTGGTGGGTGATTCTGTAACGGTTTTCTAGGTGTGGTGAAGGAGAGTCGGACCAAAACGCAGCGTGTAGATTACGATTCATGTTTAATGGAAAAAAACACACTAAACACAAACACTACAAAACAATAAACGTAACGAAAACCGAAACAGCCTAAACTGGTGCAAACTAACACTAAACAGTTACAAGGACACTAAGGACAATCACCCACGACAAACTCAAAGAATATGGCTGCCTAAATATGGTTCCCAATCAGAGACAACGATAAACACCTGCCTCTGATTGAGAACCACTCCAGACAGCCATGGACTTTGCTAGATCACCCCACGAGCTACAATCCCAATATATACACCCAAACCCCAAGACAAAACATACCACAATACAAAAACCCCATGCCACACCCTGGCCTGACCCAATACATAAAGATAAACACAAAATACTTCGACCAGGGCGTGACAAATATGTTTTTCTGAAAGTCAAACATATACTTTTCAAGAGTCTGCAAAGCTGTCATCAAGGCTTTCAAAGAACTGTAGCCACCCTTTGCCTCGATGACAGCTTTAAACACTCTCGGCATTCTCTCAACCAGCTGCATGAGGTGGTCACCTGGAATGCATTTTAATTAACAGGTGTCTATTTTTAAAACTGAATTTCTTTCTTTCTTAATACTTTTGAGGCAATCAGTTGTGTTGTGACAAGGTAGAAATTAATGGGGCCATGTATTGTGAGATTTTGAGTGAAAACCTCCTTCCATCAGCAAGAGCATTGAAGATGAAACGTGGCTGGGTCTTTCAGCATGACAATGATCCCAAACACACCGCCTGGGCAACGAAGGAGTGGCTTCGTAAGAAGCATTTTCAAGGTCCTGGAGTGGCCTAACCAGTCTCCAGATCTCAACCCCATAGAAAATCTTTGGAGGGAGTTGAAAGTCCGTGTTGCCCAGCAACAGCCCCAAAACATCACTGCTCTAGAGGAGATCTGCATGGAGGAATGGGCCAAAATACCAGCAACAGTGTGTGAAAACCTTGCGAAGACTTATAGAAAACATTTGACCTCTGTCATTGCCAACAAAGGGTATATAACAAAGTATCGAGATAAACTTTTGTTTTTGACCAAATGCTTATTTTCCACCATAATTTGCAAATAAATTCATTAAAATCCTACAATGTGATTTTCTGGATATCTTTTCTAATTTTGTCTGTCATTGTTGAAGTGTACCTATGATGAAAATTACAGGCCTCTCTCATCTTTTTAAGTGGGAGAACTTGCACAATTGGTGGCTGACTAACTACTTTTTTGCCCCACTGTATATACTGAGAGAGGTCTTTGTTTCTGGCCGTTTTGAGCCTGTAATCGAACTCAGAAATGCTGATGCTCCAGATATTCATTTAGTCTAAAGAAGGACAGTTTTATTGCTTCTTTAATCAGGACAACAGTTTTCAGCTTTGCTAACAGAATGGCAAAAGCGTTTTCTATTGATCAATGAGCTTTTTAAAATGATCAACTTGGATTAGCTAACACAACGTGCTATTGGAACACAGGAGTGATGGTTGCTGATTATGGGCCTCTACACGCCTATGTAGATATTCCCATTTAAAAAATCAGTCGTTTCCAGCTACAATAGTAATTTACAACATTAACAATGTCTACACTGTATTTTTGATCAATTTGACATTATTTTAATGGACAAAAGCAAAACATGTTCTTACAAAAACAAGAACATTTCAAAGTGATCCCAAACTTTTGAACATATTTTCTCAATTACCTCGACACACATTGACTCTGTACCGGTACCCCCTGTATATAGCCTCGTCATTGTTATTTTACTGCTAGTCTTGAATTATTTGTTGCTTTTATTTGTTTTGTTTTTTTTGGGGGGGGGGGTCTTTTTCTTAACTGCATTTTTGGAATCTCTACAGGATCGGTGTGCTAATGTGATTAGCATGAGGTTGTAAGTAACAAGAACATTTTCCAGCACATATATATTTTTTCTTTATTTAACTAGGCAAGTCAGTTAAGAACAAATTCTTATTTTCAATGATGGCCTAGGAACAGTGGGTTAACTGCCTGTTCGGGGGCAGAACAACAGATTTGTACCTTGTCAGCTCAGGGGATTGAACTTGCAACTTTCCGGTTACTAGTCCAACACTCTAACCACTAGGCTACCCTGCCAATCCGATATTGACAGAAAGGTTCAAATTTTGTTAATCTAACTGCACTGTCCAATTTACAGTATAAATTACAGTGAAAGAATACCATGCTATTGATTGAGGAGAGTGCACAGTTTTGAACAGATATGCAATGGTTCATTGGATCAGTCTAAAACTTTGCACATACACTGCTGTCATCTAGTGGCCAAAATCTAAATTGCACCTAGGCTGGCATAATACATTATGGTCTTTCTCTTGCATTTCAAAGATGATGGTACAAAGAAACAAGTTTTTTTTCTTTGTATTATCTTTTACCAGATCTAATGTGTTATATTCTCCTACATTAATCTAACATCTCCACAAACTTCAGCGTTTCCTTTCAAATATGGTATCAATAATATGCATATCCTTGCTTCAGGTCCTGAGCTACAGGCAGATTTGGGTATGTCATTTTAGGCGAAAATTGAAGAAAAAAGGGCGGATCCTCTTAAGAGCTTGTAAATCAGCATTTCACTGTAAGGTCTGTTGTAGACAGGTAGATCCAAACTCACTAAAAGTGGCAGTAATAAAGCCTCTCTTGAAAAAGCCAAACCTTGACCCAGAAAATCTGAAAAACTATCGGCCTATATCGAACCTTCCATTCCTCTCAAAAATGTTAGAAAAGGCTGTTGCGCAGCAACTTACTGCCTTCCTGAAGACAAACAATGTATACGAAATGCTTCAGTCTGGTTTTAGACCCCATCATAGCACTGAGACGGCACTTGTGAAGGTGGTAAATGACATTTTAATGGCATCGGACTGAGGCTCTGCATCTGTCCTCGTGCTCTAGACCTTAGTGCTGCTTTTGATACCATTGATCACCACATTCTTTTGGAAAGATTGGAAATCCAAATTGGTCTACACGGACAAGTTCTGGCCTGGTTTAGATCTTATCTGTCGGAAAGATATCAGTTTGTCTCTGTGAATGGTTTGTCCTCTGACAAATCAACTGTAAATTTCGGTGTTCCTCAAGGTTCCGTTTTAGGACCACTATTGTTTTCACTATATATTTTACCTCTTGGGATGTTATTCGAAAACATAATGTTAACTTTCACTGCTATGCGGATGACAGGCGGCTGTACATTTCAATGAAACATGGTGAAGCCCAAAAATTGACCTTGCTAGAAGCATATGTTTCAGACATGAGGAAGTGGATGGCTGCAAACTTTCTACTTTTAAACTCGGACAAAACAGAGATGCTTGTTCTAGGTCCCAAGAAACAAAGAGATCTTCTGTTGAATCTGACAATTAATCTTAATGGTTGTACAGTCGTCTCAAATAAAACTGTGAAGGACCTCTGCGTTACTCTGGACCCTGATCTCTCTTTTGAAGAACATATCAAGAACATTTCAAGGACAGCTTTTTTCCATCTACGTAACATTGCAAAAATCAGAAACTTTCTGTCCAAAAATGATGCAGAAAAATTAATCCATGCTTTTGTCACTTCTAGGTTAGACTACTGCAATGCTCTACTTTCCGGCTACCCGGATAAAGCACTAAATAAACTTCAGTTGGTGCTAAATACAGCTGCTAGAATCCTGACTAGAACAAAAAAATGTGATCATATTAATCCAGTGCTAGCCTCTACACTGGCTTCCTGTCAAAGCAAGGGCTGATTTCAAGGTTTTACTGCTAACCTACAA
>NW_026289944.1:0-7822 GCF_023373465.1 Oncorhynchus keta
CATTGCTGGTTACCACAAGCTACCATTGGGGTTAGTGTTACCATTGGGGTTAGGGTTACCATTGGGGTTGGGGTTACCATTGGGGTCACCATTGGGGTTACCATTGGGGTTACCATTGGGGTTATTGGGGTTACCATTGGGGTTAGTGTCACCATCAGGGCTAGGGTTACCATTGGGTTGGGGTTAATGCATTGGGGTTGGGGTTACCATTGGGGTTGGCTAGTTTACCATTGGGGTTAGGGTTTACCATTGGGGTTGGGGTTACCATTGACCATTGGGGTTACCATTGGGGTCACCATTGGGGTTAGGGTTACCATTGGGGTTACCATTGGGGTTGGGGTTACCATTGGGGTTAGCATTGTTGATTACCATTGGGGTTGGGGCTACCATTGGGGTTAGGGTTACCATTGGGGTTATCATTGGGGTTACCATTGGGGTTAGGGTTACCATTGGGGTTAGGGTTACCATTGGGGTTAGGGTCACCATTGGGGTTATTGGGGTTACCATTGGGGCTACCATTTGGTTGGGTTACCATTGGGGTTACCATTGGGGTTAGGGTTACCATTGGGGTTATCATTAGGTTACCATTGGGGTTAGGTCACCATTAGGGGTTACCATTGGGGTTAGGTTACCATTGGGGTTGGGGTTACCATTGGGGTTAGGGGTTAACATTGGGGTTACCATTGGGGTTAGGGCTACCATTGGGGTTGGGGTTACCATTGGGTTACTTCATTGGGGTTACCATTGGTGTTAGGCTACCATTGGGGCTGGGGTCACCATTGGGGTTGGGGTTACCATTGGGGTTAGGGTTACCATTGGGGTTAGGGTTACCATTGGGGTTAGGTTTACCATTGGGGTTACCATTGGGGTTACCATTGGGGTTAGGGTTACCATTGGGGTTAGGGTTACCATTGGGGTTGGGGTTAAGGTTAATGTTCCTGTCTGTCTGTGTTAGATACTAAAACCAATGTTCCTGTCTGTCTGTGTTAGATACTAAAACTAATGTTCCTGTCTGTCTGTCTGTCTGTCTGTCTGTCTGTCTGTCTGTCTGTCTGTCTGTCTGTGTTAGATACTAAACTAATGTTCCTTCTGTCTGTGTTAGATACTAAACTAATGTTCCTGTCTGTGTTAGATACTAAAACTAACGTTCCTGTCTGTCTGTCTGTCTGTGTTAGATACTAAAACTAATGTTCCTGTCTGTCTGTGTTAGATACTAAAACTAATGTTCCCTGTCTGTCTGTCTGTCTGTCTGTCTGTCTGTCTGTCTGTCTGTCTGTCTGTCTGTCTGTGTTAGATACTAAACTAATGTTCCTGTCTGTCTGTGTTAGATACTAAACTAATGTTCCTGTCTGTGTTAGATACTAAACTAACGTTCCTGTCGTCTGTCTGTGTTAGATACTAACCTTCCTGTCTGTGTTAGATACTAAACTAACGTTCCTGTCTGTGTTAGATACTAAACTAATGTTCCTGTCTGTCTGTGTTAGATACTAAACTAACGTTCCTGTCTGTGTTAGATACTAAACTAATGTTCCTGTCTGTCTGTGTTAGATACTAAACTAATGTTCCTGTCTGTCTTCCTGTCTGTGTTAGATACTAAACTAATGTTCCTGTCTGTCTGTCTGTGTTAGATACTAAACTAACGTTCCTGTCTGTGTTAGATACTAAACTAATGTTCCTGTCTGTGTTAGATACTAAACTAATGTTCCTGTCTGTGTTAGATACTAAACTAACGTTCCTGTCTGTGTTAGATACTAAACTAACGTTCCTGTCTGTGTTAGATACTAAACTAATGTTCCTGTCTGTCTGTGTTAGATACTAAACTAATGTTCCTGTCTGTCTGTGTTAGATACTAAACTAATGTTCCTGTCTGTCTGTCTGTCTGTGTTAGATACTAAACTAACGTTCCTGTCTGTGTTAGATACTAAACTAATGTTCCTGTCTGTCTGTGTTAGATACTAAACTAATGTTCCTGTCTGTCTTCCTGTCTGTGTTAGATACTAAACTAATGTTCCTGTCTGTCTGTGTTAGATACTAAACTAATGTTCCTGTCTGTCTGTCTGTGTTAGATACTAAACTAATGTTCCTGTCTGTCTGTGTTAGATACTAAACTAACATTCCTGTCTGTGTTAGATACTAAACTAATGTTCCTGTCTGTCTGTCTGTGTTAGATACTAAACTAATGTTCCTGTCTGTGTTAGATACTAAACTAATGTTCCTGTCTGTCTCTCTGTGTTAGATACTAAACTAACGTTCCTCTCTGTGTTAGATACTAAACTAACGTGTCTGTCTCTCTGTGTTAGATACTAAACTAACGTTCCTCTCTGTGTTAGATACTAACTGTCTGTCTGTGTTAGGTACGGTGGAGTCTGTGTCAGATCCTGTCTGTGTTAGATACTAACTGTCTGTCTGTGTTAGGTACGGTGGAGTCTGTGTCAGATCCTGTCTGTCTGTGTTAGGTACTAACGTTCCTGTCTGTCTGTGTTAGGTACGGTGGAGTCTGTGTCAGATCCTGTCTGTGTTAGATACTAACTGTCTGTCTGTTTGTGTTAGATACTAACTGTCTGTCTGTGTTAAATACTAACGGTCCTGTCTGTGTTAGGTACGGTGGAGTCTGTGTTAGATACTAACTGTCTGTCTGTGTTAGATACTAACTGTCTGTCTGTGTTAAATACTAACGGTCCTGTCTGTGTTAGATACTAACTGTCTGTCTGTGTTAGGTACGGTGGAGTCTGTGTTAGATACTAACTGTCTGTCTGTGTTAGATACTAACTGTCTGTCTGTGTTAGATACTAACTGTCTGTCTGTGTTAGGTCTGGAGTCTGTGTTAGATACTAACTGTCTGTCTGTGTTAGGTACGGTGGAGTCTGTGTTAGATACTAACTGTCTGTCTGTGTTAGATACTAACTGTCTGTCTGTGTTAAATACTAACTGTCAGTCTGTGTTAAATACTAACGGTCCTGTCTGTGTTAGATACTAACTGTCTGTCTGTGTTAGGTACGGTGGAGTCTGTGTTAGATACTAACTGTCTGTCTGTGTTAGATACTAACTGTCTGTCTGTGTTAGATACTAACTGTCTGTCTGTGTTAGGTACGGTGGAGTCTGTGTCAGATCCTGTCTGTGGGTTGAGGCTGATACATACACGCCAACGCAGAATCATAGGAGGAGAGAACTCACTGAGGTAAGGAGAGAACTACATATATATACTGGTGTGTTGATGGGTGTTGTAGTTTAATATAATCCAGAATCATAGGAGGAGAGAACTACATATATATACTGGTGTGTTGATGGGTGTTGTAGTTTAATATAATACAGAATCATAGGAGGAGAGAACTACATATATATACTGGTGTGTTGATGGGTGTTGTAGTTTAATATCATCCAGAATCATAGGAGGAGAGAACTACATATATATACTGGTGTGTTGATGGGTGTTGTAGTTTAATATCATCCAGAATCATAGGAGGAGAGAACTACATATATATATACCTGTGTGTTGATGGGTGTTGTAGTTCTAGTATCAGTGTATGTTGGGTGTTGTAGTTCTAGTATCCGTATGTTGGGTGTTGTAGTTCTAGTATCAGTGTATGTTGGGTGTTGTAGTTCTAGTATCCATGTATGTTGTACGCTGGGTGTTGTAGTTCTAGTATCAGTGTATGTTGGGTGTTGTAGTTCTAGTATCCGTATGTTGGGTGTTGTAGTTCTAGTATCAGTTTATGTTGGGTGTTGTAGTTCTAGTATCAGTGTATGTTGGGTGTTGTAGTTCTAGTATCCGTGTATGTTGGGTGTTGTAGTTCTAGTATCAGTGTATGTTGGTGTTGTAGTTCTAGTATCAGTTTATGTTGGGTGTTGTAGTTCTAGTATCAGTGTATGTTGGGTGTTGTAGTTCTAGTATCCGTGTATGTTGGGTGTTGTGTTCTAGTATCAGTGTATGTTGGGTGTTGTAGTTCTAGTATCAGTTTATGTTGGGTGTTGTAGTTATAGTATGAGTGTGATGGGTGTGGTTGTTCTAGTATCAGTGTATGTTGGGTGTTGTAGTTCTAGTATCCGTATGTTGGGTGCTGTAGTTCTAGTATGTGTGTATGTTGGGTGTTGTAGTTCTAGTATCAGTTTATGCTGTGCTGTAGTTCTAGTATCAGTGTATGTTGGTGCTTGGTAGTTCTAGGTATCCGTATGTTGGGTGTTGTAGTTCTAGTATGAGTGTATGTTGGGTGTTGTGTTCTAGTATCCGTGTATGTTGTATGTTGGGTGTTGTAGTTGGGTGTCCGTGTCTAACCTCATTAGTTTTATTGTGTGTGTGTGTGTGTGTGTGTGTGTGTGTGTGTGTGTGTGTGTGTGTGTGTGTGTGTGTGTGTGTGTGTGTGTGTGTGTGTGTGTGTGTAGGGAGGCTGGCCATGGCAGGCTGCGGTGCCTCTCAGAGGCTCTCGGGGACGGAAGGTTGGTGTGTGGAGCGACTCTCATCAGCTCCTGTTGGATACTCACCTCAGCTCACTGCTTTAAGAGGTAACTCAGCTCACTGCTTTAAGAGGTAACTCACCTCACTGCTTTAAGAGGTAACTCAGCTCACTGCTTTAAGAGGTAACTCACCTCACTGCTTTAAGAGGTAACTCAGCTCACTGCTTTAAGAGGTAACTCAGCTCACTGCTTTAAGAGGTAACTCAGCTCACTGCTTTAAGAGGTAACTCAGCTCACTGCTTTAAGAGGTAACTCAGCTCACTGCTTTAAGAGGTAACTCAGCTCACTGCTTTAAGAGGTAACTCAGCTCACTGCTTTAAGAGGTAACTCACCTCACTGCTTTAAGAGGTAACTCACCTCACTGCTTTAAGAGGTAACTCAAACCAGACCGTGGTTGAGACAGACAACACAACATTCATCTAGTCACTTCATCAACATCTAGTTTAGAGAGACAGACACCACAAGTCTGTCTGTCTGTCCGTCTGTCCGTCTGTCCGTCTGTCCGTCTGTCCGTCTGTCCGTCTATCCGTCTGTACGTCTGTCCGTCTGTCCGTCTGTCTGTCCGTCCGTCCGTCTGTCCGTCCGTCTGTCTGTCTGTGAGGTTAAGTTGGGGGGAGCCAGTGTTGAGTGTGATGCATATCTCCATGTTGCATGTGATGATCTGAGTTCGATGTAAATACTGTGTCTCTCAGCCCCTCTGCAGATTTTATCTGGGATATTTTCAAATGTTTGAGTTTGTTATGAAAAACCAGAGACAGATCAGGTCACACTCACACACACATTCTCACACTCACCCACACACACACTCACTCACACACACACATTCTTAGACTCCACTCACACACACAGTCACACAGTGTGCCAGAGTGCATTTCTGTCTCAGTGTTTCTCGATTCGAGAGAAAGAAAGACCAGCAGAAGCATTCAAAACCAGTTCCTAAAACCAGTTTCCTAAAACCAGTTCCTAAAACCAGTTCCTAAAACCAGTTCCCTAAAACCAGTTCCTAAAACCAGTTCCTAAAACCAGTTTCTAAAACCAGTTCCTAAAACCAGTTCCCTAAAACCAGTTCCCTAAAACCAGTTCCTAAAACCAGTTCCTAAACCAGTTCCTAAACCAGTTTCCTAAAACCAGTTCCCTAAAACCAGTTTCCTAAAACCAGTTCCTAAAACCAGTTCCCTAAAACCAGTTTCCCTAAAACCAGTTCCCTAAAACCAGTTCCTAAAACCAGTTCCTAAAACCAGTTCCCTAAAACCAGTTCCTAAAACCAGTTCCCACTTGGAAAGCTACACATGCAACTAAACAAAGAATATACATTGTACTGAGTAACAGTTTATATATGAAATTGAAATAAATTCATCCTCTTTAATGGATGTGAAGTTGCTGGATTTTATCGGGAACTGGAACACGCTGTCGTACACGTCGATCCAGAGCATACCAAACATGCTCTATGGGTGACATGTCTGGTGAGTATGCAGGAAGAACTGGGACGTTTTCAGCTTCCAGGAATTGTGTTCAGATCCAGTGACATGGGGCCATACATTATCATGCTGAAACATGAGGTGATGGAGGAGGATGAATGGCACCACAATGGGTCTCAGGATCTCATCACGGTATCTCTGTTCATTCAAATTGCCATCGATAAAATGCAATTGTGTTTGTTGTCGGTAGCTTATGCCTGTCCCACACCATAACCCCACCTCCACCATGGGGCAACGTTGACATCAGCAAACCGCTCACCCACACGACACCATACTCGCTGTCTGCCCGGTCGCCCGGTTCAGTTCAAACAGGATTCATCTGTGAAGAGCACACTTCTCCAGAGGCCATCGAAGGTGAAGATTTGCCCACTGAAGTCGGTTACGATGTCAACTGCAGTCAGGTCAAGAACCTGATGAGGACGACGAGCATGCAGATGAGTTTTTCCTGAGACGGTTTCTGACAGTTTGTGTAGAAATTCTTCAGTTGTGCAAAAACCCACAGTTTCATCAGCTGTCTGGGTGGTTGGTCTCAGACCATCCCGCAGGTGCAGAAGCTGGACGTGGAGGTCCTGGGTTGGCGTGGTTACACGTGGTCTGCGGTTGTGAGGCATCCGGTTGGACATATTGTCAAATTCTCTAAAACGATGTTAGAGGAGGCGGCTTATGGTAGAGAAATGAGCATTCAATGATCTGGCAACAGCTCTGGTGGACATTCCTGCAGTCAGTAACAGCTCTGATGGACATTCCTGCAGTCAGCAACAGCTCTGATGGACATTCCTGCAGTCAGTAACAGCTCTGATGGACATTCCTGCAGTCAGTAACAGCTCTGATGGACATTCCTGCAGTCAGCATGACAATTACACACTCCCTCAAAACCTGAGACATCTGTGACATCGTCGTGTCTGACAAAACTAGCCTTTTATTGTCCCCCAGCACAAGGTGCACCTGTGTAATGATCGTGCTGTTTAATCAGCCACACCTGTCAGGTGGATGAATGCTCACTAACAGGGATGTAAAACAACATTAGTGCACAACAACATTCGAGAGAGAGAGAAGCTTTTTGTGTGAATGGAAAAGATCTGTGATCATGAAACATGGATTCAACACGTTTTATATGTTAGTTCAGTGTTAATATCTGATTCAGATAAAGATACATGAAGTAATTCAATATGATACATTCAATGTCTACATTGGTGAATTGCTGTATGGGTGGGTTCAACAGGATTTGTTGTCCTGGAATTAATTAAACACATTTTCACAATCCTCTATTGAAATGCTGGTCCATAATCATTTTGAGGAGAGGAGAGGAGAGGAGAGGAGAGGAGAGAGAGGAGAGGAGAGGAGAGGAGAGGAGAGGGAGAGGACGGAGAAGAGAGGAGAGGAGAGGGAGGAGAGGGAGAGAGGAGAGGAGGGAGAGGAGAGGAGAGGAGAGGAGAGGAGAGGAGAGGAGAGGAGAGGAGAGGAGAGGAGAGGAGGAGGAGAGGAGAGGAGAGGAGAGGAGAGGAGGAAGAGAAGAGGAGGAGAGGAGAGGAGGGGAGAGAAGAGGAGAGGAGAGGAGAGGAGAGGAGAGGGAGAGGAGAGGAGAGAGAGGGAGAGGAGAGGAGAGGAGAGGACGGAGAAGAGAGGAGAGGAGAGGAGAGGAGAGGAGAGGAGAGAGGAGAGGAGAGGAGAGGAGAGGAAAGGAAAGGAGAGGAGAGGGAGAGGAGAGGAGAGGAGAGGAGAGGAGAGGAGAGGTCCAGAATTAGGGTTCATCTGTATGTATCTGGGGAAACCAGCCCTTGAAGTGCTTTATAATTTAGACTAGAGATTATAGACCTGATTCTACAGTTGACTGATCAGGTTCTGATATTCCCTGGTTCTACAGTTGACTGATCAGGTTCAGATATTCCTGG
>NW_026289945.1:0-46609 GCF_023373465.1 Oncorhynchus keta
CAAACTGAAGGATAGCAGCAAACTGAAGCATGGCAGCAAACTGAAGCATGGCAGCAAACTGAAGGATAGCAGCAAACTGAAGCATGGCAGCAATCTGAAGGATAGCAGCAAACTGAAGCATGGCAGCAAACTGAAGGATGGCAGCAAAATGAAGCATGGAAGCAAACTGAAGCATGGCAGCAAACTGAAGCATGGCAGCAAACTGAAGCATGGCAGCAAACTGAAGCATGGCAGCCAACTGAAGCATGGCAGCAAACTGAAGCATGGCAGCAAACTGAAGGATAGCAGCAAACTGAAGCATGGCAGCAAACTAAAGGATAGCAGCAAACTGAAGCATGGCAGCAAACTGAAGGATAGCAGCAAACTGAAGCATGGCAGCAAACTGAAGGATGGCAGCAAACTGAAGCATGGCAGCAAACTGAAGGATAGCAGCAAACTGAAGCATGGCAGCAATCTGAAGGATAGCAGCAAACTGAAGCATGGCAGCAAACTGAAGGATGGCAGCAAAATGAAGCATGGAAGCAAACTGAAGCATGGCAGCAAACTGAAGCATGGCAGCAAACTGAAGCATGGCAGCAAACTGAAGCATGGCAGCAAACTGAAGGATAGCAGCAAACTGAAGCATGGCAGCAAACTGAAGGATGGCAGCAAACTGAAGCATGGCAGCAAACTGAAGCATGGCAGCAAACTGAAGCATGGCAGCAACCGAAGCATGGCAGCAAACAAACTGAAGCATGGCAGCAAACTGAAGGATGGCAGCAAAATGAAGCATGGAAGCAAACTGGAAGCATGGCAGCAAACTGAAGCATGGCAGCAAAATGAACATGGAAGCAAACTGAAGCATGGCAGCTGAAGGATAGCAAACTGAAGCATGGCAGCAAACTGAATGGCAAAACTGAAGGATGGCAGCAAAATGAAGCATGGAAGCAAACTGAAGCATGGCAGCAAAAATGGCAGCAAACTGATGGCAGCAATCTGATAGCAGCAAACTGAAGCATGGCAGCAAACTGAGGATGGCAGATCAAACAGGTGGCAGCAAACTGAAGCATCACAAACTGAAGCATGGCACACAGGGTGGTAATATGACTCTGTCGGACTTCAAACAACACTCATATCAAATCAAATGTATTTATAAAGCCCTTTTTACATCAGCCGATGTCACAAAGTGCTGTACAGAAACCCAGCCTAAAACCCCTAACAGCAAGCAATGCAGGTGGAGAAGCACAGTGGCTAGGAAAAACTCCCTAGAAAGGCCAGAACCTAGGAAGAAACCGAGAGAGGAACCAGGCTATGACGAGTGGCCAGTCCTCTTCTGGCTGTGCCGGGTGGAGATTATAAACCTAGAGAGGAACCAGGCTATGAGGTGTGGCCAGTCCTCTTCTGGCTGTGCCGGGTGGAGATTATAAACCTAGAGAGGAACCAGGCTATGAGGGGTGGCCAGTCCTCTTCTGGCTGTACCAGATTATGTGGAGATTATAACAGAACATGGCCAAGATCTTCAAACGTTCATAGATGATCAGCAGGGTCAAATAATAATAATGACAGTAGTTGTTGAAGGTGCAGCAAGTCAGCACCTCAGGAGTAAATGTCAGTTGGCTTTTCATAGCCAATCATTAAGAGTATCTCTACCACTCCTTTTGTTATAGTTCCCTGTTGTTTTGTGTCATTTTTATTACAATATTATTGTATTATTATTATTTTGTTATTTATATAAATGTCAGTTGTCTTTTCATAGCCGGTAAGTTTCATCACAGTAATACAGTTGTGTGGTTAACAAATTTAACAAATTGTCCAGATCGCTAACGCGGTGTTCTGGGGTTTACATTACTACAACTATAAAAAAGCAGCTGAATTCTTTTACAATTATGCACATTTTTACAATTGCAGCTTTACAGTAAAATGAGTTTCGTAACTGTATGAAAGTTGTGTTGGTAAATAAACAACACAAAACCATCCTTACATTTTGCAGCTGTCATTTAACTTCACTGTCAAACAGCAATGAAGAAATCAGTCAAATATGTCCAAAGAAAGAATTTAATTTATTTACAGCAATGAACTATTTAATTAATTAACACAACCGGCCGTGATTGGGAGTCCCATAGGGCGGCGTACAATTGGCCCAGTGTCGTCCGCTTTTGGCCCAGTGTCGTCCGCTTTTGGCCTGGTGTCGTCCGCTTTTGGCCCGGTGTCGTCCGCTTTTGGCCCGGTGTCGTCCGCTTTTGGCCCGGTGTCGTCCGCTTTTGGCCCGGTGTCGTCCGCTTTTGGCCCAGTGTCGTCCGCTTTTGGCCCGGTGTCGTCCGCTTTTGGCCCGGTGTCGTCCGCTTTTGGCCCAGTGTCGTCCGCTTTTGGCCCGGTGTCGTCCGCTTTTGGCCCAGTGTCGTCCGCTTTTGGCCCGGTGTTGGCCTTCGTTGTAAAATAGTAATTTGTTCATAATTGACTTACCTTGTAAGTAAATAAATCAAACATCCATATCCTGATATAATTCAACATAATAATTCCACGTCTGGAGCATGAGTATAATAATCACAACATGACATTTGGTAGTTGTTTCCAGACTGGCGTTTAACATTGTGTTTAATGATGGCTAACATAACACAGTTCTCATACAAGCCCTGTGATTTAGACCGACAGGTTCTGCCCTGTCAGATGGTACAAATGATTGTTTTCGTCCAGTCAGGTGTGAAATTGGTGATGTGTTTGGTAGAATGCGGTGAGTTAATGTACTCTCTCATAGCAGGACTGACGCTCCTACACACACATACACACCCCCTGCCAACTCCCCCCCCCCCACACACCCTCCCTCCACTCTCATACGAATAGAAGTCTCGCATATGGAAGTGGTTTCACAACAGCCTCTTTAACGATAACAGGAGATGTGCGAGGGTGCTTGTGTTTCCAAGAATGTCTTTCTAACAGGGACCTAAATCACTCACTGCAAGCTGTCTCGTGGATCTGGTTCAATAGCTGACCTGACTCTCTTATGGATCTGGCTCAATAGCTGACCTGACTCTCTGATGGGTCTGGTTCAATAGCTGACCTGACTCTCTGACAGATCCCTTTCCAGAGCTGCATCAATAGCTGACCTGACTCTCTGACAGATCCCGTTCCAGAGCTGCATCAATAGCTGACCTGACTCTCTGACAGATCCCGTTCCAGAGCTGCATCAATAGCTGACCTGACTCTCTGACAGATCCCGTTCCAGAGCTGCATCAATAGCTGACCTGACTCTCTGACAGATCCCGTTCCAGAGCTGCATCAATAGCTGACCTGACTCTCTGACAGATCCCATTCCAGAGCTGCATCAATAGCTGAACCAAACTACCAACTATCCCTGCTCTGCTGATTTACTGGTTCCTCCAAATGAAGACGAGACAGAAGTAGAGCGAAAGACCGGGAACGAGAGACAAGATAGATAGATAGATAGATAGATAGATAGATAGATAGATAGATAGATAGATAGATAGATAGATAGAGAGAGAATGAGAAATAGAAACAGATATCAGACAGTTTAAAAACCCTAGCTATGTGTGCTTTGAATGTTGGCAGGTGACTTCGCTGAGAGGTGTTAATAGCCAGCTATTTTAAAGAGAGTTGGTGTGTGTGACAGAGTGAGGGGGCGTTGATTAGAGCTGCAACTGCTCTGCTCATACTGAGTTTAGTTGTACACAATATCAGAGTGAAGCTGACTGTGGACTGTGGACTGGGAATGTGTGTTGGGAATATGTGTTGGGACTGTGGACTGGGGCTGTGTGTTGGGACTGTGGACTTGGACTGGGACTGTGTGTTGGGACTGTGGACTGGGACTGTGGACTGGGGCTATGGACTGGGACTGTGTGTTAGGACTGTGGATTGGGACTGTGGACTGGGAATGTGTGTTGGGCTGTGGACTGGGGCTATGGACTGGGACTGTGGACTTGGGTTATGGACTGGGACTGTGTGTTGAGACTGTGGACTGGGACTGTGTGTTGGGGCTGTGGACTGGGACTGTGGACTGGGGCTGTGGACTGGGACTGTGGACTGGGGCTGTGGACTGGGGCTGTGGACTGTGGACTGGGACTTTGGACTGGGACTGTGTGTTGGGGCTGTGGACTGGGACTGTGGACTGGGGCTGTGGACTGGGACTGTGGACTGGGGCTGTGGACTGTGGACTGGGACTGTGTGTTGGGGCTGTGGACTGGGACTGTGGACTGGGGCTGTGGACTGGGATTGTGGACTGTGGACTGGGGTTGTGTGTTGGGGCTGTAGACTGGAACTGTGGACTGGGGCTGTGGACTGTGGACTGGGACTGTGGACTGGGGCTGTGGACTGGGATTGTGGACTGTGGACTGGGGTTGTGTGTTGGGGCTGTAGACTGGAACTGTGGACTGGGGCTGTGGACTGTGGACTGGGACTGTGGACTGGGGCTGTGGACTGGGATTGTGGACTGTGGACTGGGGTTGTGTGTTGGGGCTGTGGACTGGAACTGTGGACTGGGGCTGTGTTGGCCTGCTCTCATCTGTGCTGCTATTCACTCTGTTTTGGATCCTCTTTCATGTATAAATCATACAGTCCAACTGCAGAGCCCCTCTCTCTCTGTAACACTCTTCTGGAGATGAGAAAGGAGGAGAGGGGGAAGTGAGGAGGAGAGGGGGAGGAGAGGATAGGAGGAGAGGGGGAGAGAGGATAGGATAGGAGGAGAGGGGGAGGTGAGGAGAGAATGAGAGGGGGAGGAGAGGAGAGGAGGAGAGGGGGGAGGTGACGAGAGGATAGGAGGAGAGGATAGGAGGAGAGGGGAGAGAGGAGGAGAGGGGAGAGGTGAGGAGAGGAGGAGAGGGGGGAGGTGAGGAGAGGAGGAGAGGGGGGAGGTGACGAGAGGATAGGAGGAGAGGGGGAGGAGAGGATAGGAGGAGAGGGGGGAGGAGAGGAGAGGAGGAGAGGGGGGAGGAGAGGAGAGGAGAGGAGAGGAGAGGAGGAAAGGGGGAGGAGAGGATAGGGAGGAGAGGGGGGAGGTGAGGAGAGGAGGAGAGGGGGCAGGTGACGAGAGGATAGGAGGAGAGGGGGAGGAGAGGAGAGGAGGAGAGGGGGAGGAGAGGAGAGGATAGGAGGAGAGGGGGAGGAGAGGATAGGAGGAGAGGGGGGAGGGGAGGAGAGGAGGAGAGGGGGGAGGAGAGGAGAGGAGGAGAGGGGGAGGAGAGGATAGGAGGAGAGGGGGAGGTGACGAGAGGGAGGAGAGGGGGAGGAGAGGAGAGGAGGAGAGGGGGAGGTGACGAGAGGAGGAGAGGGGGAGGTGACGAGAGGAGGAGAGGGGGAGGAGAGGAGAGGAGGAGAGGGGGAGGAGAGGAGAGAGGAGGAGAGGGGGAGAGGGAGAGGAGGAGAGGGGGAGGAGAGGAGAGGAGGAGAGGGGGAGGTGAGGAGAGGAGGAGAGGGGGAGGAGAGGATAGGAGGAGAGGGGGAGGTGAGGAGGAGAGGAGAGAGGGGGGGAGGAGAGGAGGAGAGGGGGAGGAGAGGAGAGGAGGAGAGGGGGGAGGAGAGGAGAGGAGGAGAGGGGGGAGGAGAGGAGAGGAGGAGAGGGGGAGGAGAGGAGAGGAGGAGAGGAGAGGAGGAGAGGGGGGAGGAGAGGAGAGGAGGAGAGGGGGGAGGAGAGGAGAGGAGAACATCAGGCCTAGCTGGCAACATGCCTGCCTGTCTTCGATAATTGTTTTATGAAATGAACCACTGTCTTTCCCTGACAGCCATCTCTGTTCGGCCCAAATGGCACCCTATTCCCTTTATGTGGAACAGAGTGGCATTTGGGTTGCCGGTTCTGTTACTGCAGATGCAGCCAGAGGGAGGGGCCTGACTCAGAGGGCACCTGGGAACCCGTTGGGCTCAGGGGGCTGTGGGGAAGGCACTGTGCTGCTGGGGGAGGGAGGTAGAGAAACACATCAACCGCCAAACCATTCTGCTCCTCCTTTATCACTCTACGTATTTCGGTATCTCTCTCCCTCTCTCATTCTAGATGTGCAATCCCCCACCCCTCGCTCTCTCTCTCTCTCTCCCTCTCTCATTCTAGATGTGCAATCCCCCACCCCTCGCTCTCTCTCTCTCTCTCCCTCTCTCATTCTAGATGTGCAATCCCCCACCTCTCTCTCTCTCTCTCTCTCTCTCTCTCTCTCTCTCTCTCTCTCTCTCTCTCTCTCTCTCTCCCTCTCTCTCTCTCTCTCTCTCTCTCTCTCTCTCTCTCTCTCTCTCATTCTAGATGTGCAATCCCCCACCCCTCTCTCTCTCTCCCTCTCTCTCTCTCCCTCTCTCTCTCTCTCTCTCTCTCTCTCTCTCTCTCTCTCTCTCTCTCTCTCCCTCTCTCATTCTAGATGTGCAATCCCCCACCCCTCTCTCTCTCTCTCTCTCTCTCTCTCTCTCTCTCTCTCTCTCTCTCTCTCTCTCTCTCTCTCTCTCCCCTCTCTCTCTCTCTCTCTCTCTCTCTCTCTCTCTCTCTCTCTCTCTCTCTCATTCTAGATGTGCAATCCACCACCCCTCCTCTCTCTCTCCTCTCTCTCTCTCTCTCTCTCTCTCTCTCTCTCTCTCTCTCTCTCTCTCTCTCTCTCTCTCTCTCTCTCTCTCTCTCTCTCTCTCTCTCTCTCTCATTCTCCTCTCTCTCCCTCTCCTCTCTCTCTCTCTCTCTCTCTCTCTCTCTCTCTCTCTCTCTCATTCTAGATGTGCAATCCCCCACCCTCTCTCTCTCTCTCTCTCTCTCTCTCTCTCTCTCTCTCTCTCTCTCTCTCTCTCTCTCTCTCTCTCTCTCTCTCTCTCTCTCTCTCTCTCTCTCATTCTAGATGTGCAATCCACCAACCCCTCTCTCTCTCTCTCTCTCTCTCTCATCTCTTCCTGGCTCGCTCTACCTCCCCCCATCTTCCTCTCTAATCTCCCCTCCTGCTGTGATCATCTACAGGCTTGGTAATTCAGTAACACAGTATATCAGGACTCGAGGGTCACAAAGCCCCCCTACAACTCATCCAGAACGCCGCAGCCCGTCTGGTGTTCAACCTTCCCAAGCTCTCTCACGTCACCCCGCTCCTCCGCTCTCTCCACTGGCTTCCAGTTGAAGCTCGCATCCGCTACAAGACCATGGTGCTTGCCTACGGAGCTGTGAGGGGAACGGCACCTCAGTACCTCCAGGCTCTGATCAACTCCCTCACGACGCCAGGACAGATTGACAGAGTCAATCACCACCTTCCGGAGACACCTGAAACCCCACCTCTTCAAGGAATACCTAGGATAGGGTAAGTAAGGGTAAGTAATCCTTCTCACCCCCCACCCTTCTCACCCCCTAAAAAGATTTAGATGCAAGTGGCTGTTCCACTGGATGTCATAAGGTGTATGCACCAATTTGTAAGTCGCTCTGGATAAGAGCGTCTGCTAAATGACTTAAATGTAAATGTAATAATAACCAACCACCACGTGGGTAAATTAAAGAAATAAAACACATGTTCTTTGACCACTTGCATTTGTTTTTCTTTTGGGGTTTTATGTATTTATTTAGTCTGTAAATGTTGCCTGCGTTTGCTCTCTCCCTCATTATCAATGCTTGGCTACACATTCCACGACCCAGTCTACTGGAAATGGCTTCAATACCGATCTGGTCTGCTTCGGTGTGGAGAGACAGAATGTTTCCGTTCTGTTGTCTCTCTATCCTCTCTCCTTTCTCTCGTTTTGTTCAGGTACGGGAACACTCTGTCGTTTAGATGCCTGCATACAATAGAAAAAGAAGACTGCCGATGAAGATGAACATCCAAGTTTTCCACTGAGTACCTTGTTATAGTAGTGACCCTGTTGTTGTTGTCTTGTTATAGTAGTGACCCTGTTGTTGTTGTTGTCTTGTTATAGTAGTGACCCTGTTGTTGTCTTGTTATAGTAGTAACCCTGTTGTTGTCTTGTTATAGTAGTGACCCTGTTATTGTCTTGTTATAGTAGTGACCCTGTTGTTGTCTTGTTATAGTAGTGACCCTGTTGTTGTCTTGTTATAGTAGTGACCCTGTTATTGTCTTGTTATAGTAGTGACCCTGTTGTTGTTGTTGTCTTGTTATAGTAGTAACCCTGTTGTTGTTGTTGTCTTGTTATAGTAGTGACCCTGTTATTGTCTTATTATAGTAGTGACCCTGTTGTTGTCTTGTTATAGTAGTGACCCTGTTGTTGTTGTTGTCTTGTTATAGTAGTGACCCTGTTGTTGTTGTCTTGTTATAGTAGTGACCCTGTTGTTGTCTTGTTATAGTAGTGACCCTGTTGTTGTCTTGTTATAGTAGTGACCCTGTTGTTGTTGTTGACTTGTTATAGTAGTGACCCTGTTGTTGTTGTCTTGTTATAGTAGTGACCCTGTTGTTGTCTTGTTATAGTAGTGACCCTGTTGTTGTCTTGTTATAGTAGTGACCCTGTTATTGTCTTGTTATAGTAGTGACCCTGTTGTTGTTGTCTTGTTATAGTAGTGACCCTGTTGTTGTTGTCTTGTTATAGTAGTGACCCTGTTGTTGTCTTGTTATAGTAGTGACCCTGTTGTTGTCTTGTTATAGTAGTGACCCTGTTGTTGTTGTTGACTTGTTATAGTAGTGACCCTGTTGTTGTTGTCTTGTTATAGTAGTGACCCTGTTGTTGTCTTGTTATAGTAGTGACCCTGTTGTTGTCTTGTTATAGTAGTGACCCTGTTGTTGTTGTTGACTTGTTATAGTAGTGACCCTGTTGTTGTTGTTGTCTTGTTATAGTAGTGACCCTGTTGTTGTTGTCTTGTTATAGTAGTGACCCTGTTGTTGTTGTCTTGTTATAGTAGTGACCCTGTTGTTGTTGTCTTGTTATAGTTGTGACCCTGTTGTTGTTGTCTTGTTATAGTAGTGACCCTGTTATTGTCTTGTTATAGTAGTGACCCTGTTGTTGTTGTTGTCTTGTTATAGTAGTGACCCTGTTGTTGTTGTCTTGTTATAGTAGTGACCCTGTTGTTGTTGTCTTGTTATAGTAGTGACCCTGTTGTTGTTGTTGTCTTGTTATAGTAGTGACCCTGTTGTTGTTGTCTTGTTATAGTAGTGACCCTGTTGTTGTTGTCTTGTTATAGTAGTGACCCTGTTGTTGTTGTCTTGTTATAGTAATGACCCTGTTGTTGTTGTCTTGTTATAGTAGTGACCCCACACAGGACACCGGATAGGACAGGAGAAGTACTCCAGATATAACAAACTGACCCTAGCCCCCCGACACATAAACTACTGCAGCATAAATACTGGAGGCTGAGACAGGAGGGGTCAGAAGACACTGTGGCCCCATCCGAGGACACCCCCGGACAGGGCCAAACAGGAAGGATATAACCCCACCCACTTTGCCAAAGATACAATACAACAATACAACATTATCAACATCTGTTATTACACATTTGTTTGTACCTCTGTGTGTCTCTCTTCACAGTCCCCGCTGTTCCATAAGGTGTATTTTTACCTGCTTTTTAAATCACATTTTACTGTTTGCATCAGTTACCTGAAGTGGAATAGAGTTCCATGTAGTCATGGCTCTATGTAGTACTGTGGAATAGAGTTCCATGTAGTCATGGCTCTATGTAGTACTGTGGAATAGAGTTCCATGTAGTCATGGCTCTATGTAGTACTGTGGAATAGAGTTCCATGTAGTCATGGCTCTATGTAGTACTGTGGAATAGAGTTCCATGTAGTCATGGCTCTATGTAGTACTGTGGAATAGAGTTCCATGTAATCATGGCTCTATGTAGTACTGTGGAATAGAGTTCCATGTAGTCATGGCTCTATGTAGTACTGTGGAATAGAGTTCCATGTAGTCATGGCTCTATGTAGTACTGTGGAGTAGAGTTCCATGTAGTCATGGCTCTATGTAGTACTGTGGAATAGAGTTCCATGTAGTCATGGCTCTATGTAGTACTGTGGAATAGAGTTCCATGTAGTCATGGCTCTATGTAGTACTGTGGAATAGAGTTCCATGTAGTCATGGCTCTATGTAGTACTGTGGAATAGAGTTCCATGTAGTCATGGCTCTATGTAGTACTGTGGAATAGAGTTCCATGTAGTCATGGCTCTATGTAGTACTGTGGAATAGAGTTCCATGTAGTCATGGCTCTATGTAGTACTGTGGAATAGAGTTCCATGTAGTCATGGCTCTATGTAGTACTGTGGAATAGAGTTCCATGTAATCATGGCTCTATGTAGTACTGTGGAATAGAGTTCCATGTAGTCATGGCTCTATGTAGTACTGTGGAATAGAGTTCCATGTAGTCATGGCTCTATGTAGTACTGTGGAGTAGAGTTCCATGTAGTCATGGCTCTATGTAGTACTGTGGAATAGAGTTCCATGTAGTCATGGCTCTATGTAGTACTGTGGAATAGAGTTCCATGTAGTCATGGCTCTATGTAGTACTGTGGAATAGAGTTCCATGTAGTCATGGCTCTATGTAGTACTGTGGAATAGAGTTCCATGTAGTCATGGCTCTATGTAGTACTGTGGAATAGAGTTCCATGTAGTCATGGCTCTATGTAGTACTGTGGAATAGAGTTCCATGTAGTCATGGCTCTATGTAGTACTGTGGAATAGAGTTCCATGTAGTCATGGCTCTATGTAGTACTGTGGAATAGAGTTCCATGTAGTCATGGCTCTATGTAGTACTGTGCGCCTCCCATAGTCTACTCTGGACTTGGGGACTGTGAAGAGACCTCTGGTGGCATGTCTTGTGGGATATGCATGGGTGTCTGAGTTGTGTGCTGGTATTTTAAACAGACAGATCGGTACCTTCAGCTTGTCAACACCTCTCACAAATACAAGTAGTTATGGAGTCAATCTCTCTTCCACTTTGACCCAGGAGAGATTGACATGCATGTCATTAATGTTCTCTCCATGTACTTTTAAGGGCCAGCCTGAGCCAACTGCAATTTTCCCAAGTCCCTCGTCCCTCGGTGTGGCACCTGACCACACTACTGAACAGTTGTCCAGGTGCGACAAAACTAGGGCCTGTAGGACCTGCCTTGTTGATAGTGTTGTTAATAAGAAGGCATGTTGTTAGTAAATATTGAATAAAGAAAGGGGCCTAAACAGCTACCCTGGGGAATACCTGATTCTAACTGGATTATATTTGAGAGACTTCCATTAAAGAACACCCGCTGTGTTCTGTTCGACAGGTAACTCTTTATCCACATTATAGCAGGGGGTGTAAAGCCATAACACCCACTGTGTTCTGTTAGACAGGTAACTCTTTATCCACATTATAGCAGGGGGTGTAAAGCCATAACACCCACTGTGTTCTGTTAGACAGGTAACTCTTTATCCACATTATAGCAGGGGGTGTAAAGCCATATAACACCCTCTGTGTTCTGTTAGACAGGTAACTCTTTATCCACATTATAGCAGGGGGTGTAAAGCCATAACACATACATTTTTCCAGAAGAAGACTATGATCTATAATGTCAAAAGCCGCACTGAAGTCTAACAAAACAGCCCCCGCAATCATTTTATCATAAATGCCTCTGTCATTTGTGTAAGTGTTATGCTTGTTGAGTGTCCTTCCCTACTTCACTTCCTCTCTACTCGCATCCTTCACAAAACCCCATTGGAGAACTGAGGAGAGAAACCTTGGGTCCTCTCCTTCAATGGGGGTTTATTAAAGAGGCACTGAAATAGGAAGCAAGGAATCAAGGAAATCTAAAATTGTCACAGAGCTGTTGCATGTTTGTCTCGATATGGAATGGCAGATGTCACTATGTGGGACTGCGCAGAGGTGTACAATCAGCACCATTTGTCAGTATTATTGAGCCATAAGAAACCTTCTTTCGACTTTGTGTTAATTAAAACATAAATTAGTATGTTTAAGGATGTAGCGCAGAAAGTCTGTTGTCAATTTGTTTACTGTAAAATAGCATTGTATCTGGTCAAACACCATTTTTTCCAGAAGTTTACTAAGGGTTGGTAACAGGCTGATTTGTCGGCTATTTGAGTCTTAGGTAGAGGAATGACTTTAGCTTCCCTCCAGGCCTGAGGGCACACGCTCTCTAGTAGGCTTAAATTGAAGATGTGGCAATATCGTCCGTTATTATCTTCAGTAATTTTCCATCCAGATTGTCAGACCCCGGTGGCTTGCCATTGTTGATAGACAACAATACTTTTCCCCCTCTTCCACATTGACTTTACGGAATTCAAAAGTACAATTAATTTCTTTCATAATTTGGTCCGATATACTTGGATGTATAGTGTCAGTGTTTGTTGCTGGCATGTCATCCCTAAGTTTGCTTATCTTAGCAATGAAAAAGTATTTAAAGTAGCTGGCAATATCAGTGATGAATAAGACATCTGATTCAATGAATGATGGAGCCGAGTTGGCTCTTTACTATCATTCTTTATATAATTGATCTTTGTTTCATAGTATAGTTTTACATTTTTTTGTTTAGTCACATGATTTCTTAATTTGCAGTACGTTTGCTGCCAGACTTATTTGCCATAACTTTTGCCTCATTCCTTTCAATCATACAAATGTTCAATTCCTCATCAATCCAATTTTGCTGTAATTTTTCTTAATGAGTCCATGCTTATTAGTAACTGGAATAAGCAATTTCATAAATGTGTCCAGTGCAGCGTTCGCTTGCTCCTCATTAAACACCACAGACCAACACATATTCTTTACGTCAACAACATATGAATCACTACAAAACTTTTTTCATGGACCTTGTTTTTCTTAGGCTACATATGTTAATGTGGGCTATTTTTTTGGCACTTTTCAGGGTTGCTTGATTGTTTTTAATGCTTTACTGGGAAGCTTATCAGAAGTAGACATGCTCATGTTATTTACATTGGAGCTGATAGTGCAGGGTGAGCTGCATAAAGTGGACTTCCGAGTAGAGCCTCTGTGTCAACAGTGTAATTCTGGATTATAGGCTCACGATTTAGTGGGTACCTTAACACAAATGATTTAGTGGGTATATATGTATATATATATATATTTTACCTTTATTTAACAAGGCAATTCAGTTAAGAACAAATTCTTATTTTCAATGACGGCCTAGGAACAGTGGGTTAACTGCCTGTTCAGGGGCAGAACGACAGATTTGTACCTTGTCAGCTCGGGGATTTGAACTTGCAACCTTCCAGTTACTAGTCCAACACTCTAACCACTAGGCTACCCTACCGCCCTGAAATTGAGCTCAAGTGCATCCAATTTCCCTTGATCGTCCTTGAGCACACCTGTCTATAGAAGGTACCACCGTTGTGTCGTGGAGGAATGACAGAAGGTGACACCGGTGACCGGGGACTTGCGGACGCCGAGACGATGCAATCCTCATTTATGACATTGTTTGGGTGGCTGACCACGGAGTGGTTTGTCACAGAGGTCAAACACACCTTATCTGCGGTTTTCTACGGGGAGGGATGTTCCCTTGGGCACAAGGACACCGTTGGAGATGTGAAGACAGATGAAAATGACTAAATTAATGTCACTGGTTGAATTAAATGGGCTCTTTTTAGATGGTTTCAGAATTCATAAACATTTATGAATTTATGTTTTATTGTACTATGGATGTATTAACTTTTTTTACAGGGAAACTGTTATTTTGTCTGTCGGAATGTGAATAGTTCAAAGTTGAGCGACATCGGTTCGCTCCTATCATTTAAATTGAGTTGATTTACATTAGAATCTGGGTGTGTTGTTATTGCTTTTTTTGTTTTATCTAGCAAAGTGTTAATTCAGGTTCGGGGGTGAGTTTCTGCTTGAATTTGGTTAAAAGGGCAGTGAATTCCATTCTGCTTTGAGAACTCCTGTGTGTGTGTATGGCACACGGCGTTTCCCCTTATAGATGATCCTGAACTGAAGACACGTGTAACCAGATGAAGTCTTTAGCGGCGATAGTCACTTACTCTGTGTTAATCTGTTATCTATCATGTATCTCATGAACACTGAAATTGTTTTAATGTTAATTATTTTGCGATTGATAACATTTATCGAATTGGGTAACTCTGCATTCCTCGTTTTACAGAGTCATTATTTGACTAAGACGCTTAAAATTGAGTCGGTCTGTTGGTAGTTTTTATATACATGTCTCTATATGTATTCTTGGGTACCGCCTTGAGATCCCTGATCTGCTTGCTTCAATAAATGAATGCTAGAACATTGGTCACCAGGATTAGTTATGTTTATCTAGTCTCTTAAGAGAGACACAGGGTCTGTTGCCTAGAGAGACGCAGGAGAGACACAGGGCCTGTTGCCTAGAGAGACACAGGAGAGACACAGGAGAGACACAGGGCCTGTTGCCTAGAGAGACACAGGAGAGACATAGGACACAGGGCCTGTTGCCTAGACATGCCTAGAGAGACACAGGGCCTGTTGCCTAGAGAGACACAGGAGAGACACAGGGCCTGTTGCCTAGAGAGACACAGAGCCTGTTGCCTAGACATGCCTAGAGAGACACAGGGCCTGTTGCCTAGACATGCCTAGAGAGACACAGGGCCTGTTGCCTAGAGAGACACAGGAGAGACACAGGGCCTGTTGCCTAGAGAGACACAGGAGAGACACAGGGCCTGTTGCCTAGAGAGACACAGGAGAGATACAGTGCCTGTTGCCTAGAGAGACACAGGGCCTATTGCATTTTAGTCACCATTTTGAGATTGTTAAGTGTAGTTTATTATTTTTAACATAATTCCTACATAATGGTGACCCCCTCCCTCATCCTCAGCCAATGGGGACCAAACTACAACAGTGTACTCTTAGGGAAAAAGGGTTGGTGTTCCGAAAAAGGGTTTGTCGGCTGTCTCCATAGGAACACCATTTTTGGTTCCGGGTAGAACCCTTTTGGGTTCCATGTAGAACCCTCTGTGGAAAGGGTTCTACTTGGAACCAAAAATAGTTATTCAAAGTGTTCTCCTATGGGGACGAGGCATATATCTGGGGAAGGTTATAAAACAATGTCTAGAGTGTTGAAAGTTTCCAAGAGCACAGTGGTCTTCATCATTAGGAAATGGAAAAAATATGGAACTACACATACTCTGCCAAGACCTGGCTGTCCAACCAAACCGAGCAGCCTGGCAACAAAGACCTTGGTCAGGGAGATGACCAAGAACCCAATGACCACACTGACAGAACAACAGAGTTCCTCGGCTGAGCTAGGAGAACCTGCCAGAAGGAGAACAGTATCTGCAGCACTTCACCAATCTGGGCTGTATGAGAGAGTGGCCAGAAGGAAGCCACTCCTGAGAAAAAGGTACATGACAGCACACAATGAATGGAGACAAATACAGGCAAATCCTTGATGAAAACCTGCTTCAGAGTGTAAACGACATAAGTCTGGGGTGAAGATTTATATTCCAACAGGACAATAACCCCAAGCATACAGCCAAAGTCCTTGAGTGACCCTGCCAAAGACTTGAATCCCTTTGAGAATATGTGGAAAGGCTTGAAGAATGCTGTTCACCGCTAGCTCCCCATCTAACTTAACAGACCTTGAGACAATCTGCAAGGAGAGATAGGAGAAAATCCCCAAATCCAGATGTGCAAAGCTGATAGAGACATACCCACAAAGATTCAAAGCTGTATTTGCTGGCAAAAGTGCTTCTACAAAGTATTGACTCAGCTGTTTAAATACTTGCACTATACAGTATGCATTTCTGAAAGTGTTCAGACCCCTTCACTTTTTCACATTTTGTTACATTACAACCTTATTCTAAAATTAATGTAAAAATGTTTTTTCTCTCATTGATCTACACACAATACCCCATAATGACATCACAATACCCCATAATGACATCACAATACCCCATAACGACACCACAATACCCCATAATGACATCACAATACCCCATAATGACATCACAATACCCCATAACGACACCACAATACCCCATAATGACATCACAATACCCCATAATGACATCACAATACCCCATAATGACATCACAATACCTCATAATGACAAAGCAAAAACACGTTTTTAGAACTTTTGCAAGTGTATTAAAGATTTTGTTTTAAACATACCTAATTTGCACAAGTATTCAGACCCTGTCAATGCACAGATCTGGGGAAGGGTACCAAAAACTGTCTGCAGCATTAAAGGTACCCAAGAACACAGTGGCCTCCATCATTCTTAAATGGAAGAAGTTTGGAACAACCAAGACTCTTCCTAGAGCCCGGCCAAACTGAGCAATGGCCTCTGTGGAAATGGGAGAAACTTCTTGAAGGAATCCCCCAAGCAGGCCTTTATGGTGGCCAGACGGAAGCCACTCCTCAGTAAAAGGCACATGATAGCACGCTAGGAACTTGCCAAAAGGCAGCTAATGGACTCTCAGACCATGAGAAACAATATTCTCTGGACTGATGAAACCAAGAGCCGGCTGGAGTGGTGTAAAACTCGCCGACTCTGGATCAGTGGAAACGCATTGTCTAGAGTGATGAATCATGCTTCACCATCTGACAGACAAATCTGGGTTTAATGGATGCCAGGAGAACGCTACCTGCCCGAATTCATAGTGGCGACTGTAAAATTTGGTGGAGGGGGAATAATGGTCTGGGGCTGTTTTTCATGGTTCGAGCTATGCCGTTTAGTTCCAGTGGAAGGGAAATCTTAATGCTACAGCAAACAATGACATTATAGACGACTCTGTGCTTCCAACTTTGTGGCAACAGTTTGGGAAAGTTCCGGTTTCAACATGACAATGCGCCCGTGCACAAAGCGAGGTCCATACAGAAATGGTTCAGCAAGATCGGTGTGGAAGAACTTGACTGGCCTGCACAGAGCCCTCACCTTTATCCCATCAAACACCTTTGGGATGAATTGGAACGCCGACTGCGAGCCGGGCCTAATCGCCCAACATCAGAACCTGACCTCACTAATGCGCTTTTGTGGCTGAATGGAAGCAAGTCCACAGAGCAATGTTTCATCATCTGGTAGAAATCCTTCACAGAAGATTGAAAGGCTGTTATAGCAGCAAAGAGGGACCAAAACTCTATATTAATTAGCTGATTTTGGAATGAGATGTTTGACGAGCACGTGTCCACATACTTCTGGTCATGTCGTGTATGTTAATGAGATATTTCTGTATTTCATTTTCAATACATGTGCAAATATAAAAAAATATAAAAAATAAAAACATGTTTCTCTCGCTGTCTCTCGGCGCTGTAGGCAGGCAGGTGTGTGGACACAGGCTTCATTAAATAATACTTTTCTAACAAATGGGCAGGAAATACGGAGTATAAACCTCCACAGATATCCTTTCAGCAGTAATGAGACGGGCTGAGGTCATCATTTAAGTAGTAGTCTCGTCCTGATGATGTCATTTGCCGGGAAGCATGTTGAATCCAGAGGTGATAATACGACGGATCAGGGTCATTTAATGGAACACGGGTCAGTCAGGGTCATTTAATGGAACACGGGTCAGTCAGGGTCATTTAATGGAACACGCGTCAGTCAGGGTCATTTAATGGAACACGGGTCAGTCAGGGTCATGTAATGGAACACGCGTCAGTCAGGGTCATTTAATGGAACACGGGTCAGTCAGGGTCATGTAATGGAACACGCGTCAGTCAGGGTCATTTAATGGAACACGGGTCAGTCAGGGTCATTTAATGGAACACGCCTCAGTCAGGGTCATTTAATGGAACGCGCGTCAGTCAGGGTCATGTAATGGAACACGCGTCAGTCAGGGTCATGTAATGGAACACGCGTCAGTCAGGGTCATGTAATGGAACACGGGTCAGTCAGGGTCATGTAATGGAACACGGGTCAGTCAGGGTCATGTAATGGAACACGCCTCAGTCAGGGTCATGTAATGGAACACGGGTCAGTCAGGGTCATGTAATGGAACACGCCTCAGTCAGGGTCATTTAACGGAACACGCCTCAGTCAGGGTCATTTAATGGAACACGCCTCAGTCAGGGTCATTTAATGGAACACGGGTCAGTGTACAGATAGGGTCATTTAATGGAACACGGGTCAGTGTACAGATAGGGTCATTTAATGGAACACGGGTCAGTGTACAGATAGGGTCATTTAATGGAACACGCCTCAGATAGGGTCATTTACAGGGGTAGATTTTACAACTCATATGAACACCGTTGACCTTTAGACTCTTACAGAGTCGCGGTAAAGTATACCCAGGTACACGCACGGCTTGGGAACCTTTTAATGTTGAACCACCTTCAAGAGATGGTGACGTGATAGGAGAGAAATCGAGAGAGGTTTTTTTCTCTTTTCATCTTAGGATTTTTTTTTTTTTTTTTTGATTCAATGGGAAATTTGATTTGAGCTGAGAAGGAAACGGAGACAGATATGACAGGCTGAGAGTACCACTCAAGAGGCTATTTTGTAGGTTTGGACTTGATGTGAAAGAGACAAACTCCGTCTCAGTCCAGTGTTTTCATTATCTCTGGGTTGTCGACTGATATGAAGCCCTAACCCACTGTGTCAGTTCGGAACGAGTTTGTTAGCTGACCCAGTGTGTGTGTGAGTTCGGAGTGAGTTTTTAGCTGACTGTGTGTGTGTGTGTGTGTGTGTGTGTGTGTGTGTGTGTGTGTGTTAGCTGACCCAGTGTGTGTGAGTTCGGAGTGAGTTGTTAGCTGATTGTTTGTGTGTGTGTGTGTATGTGTGTGTGTTAGCTGACCCAGTGTGTGTGAGTTTGGAGTGAGTTGTTCGCTGACTGTGTGTGTGTGTGTGTGTGTGTGTGTGTGTGTGTGTGTGTGTGTGTGTGTGTGTGTGTGTGTGTGTGTGTGTGTGTGTGTGTGTGTGTGTGTGTGTGTGTGTTAGCTGACCCAGTGTGTGTGAGTTTGGAGTGAGTTGTTAGCTGCTGACTGTGTGTGTGTGTGTGTGTGTGTGTGTGTGTGTGTGTGTGTGTGTGTGTGTGTGTGTGTGTGTGTGTGTGTGTTAGCTGATCCAGTATTCAGTCGGAGGTTCCATGCTCCACTGAATCTCCATGCAATCTAGTCCTGTGGCAGAAATGAAGGACTGTGTGTGTGTGTGTGTGTGTGTATGCATTCATTTTATAGGTTTGGTCTCTATTCAAAGAGTAGGCTTCCAGACCTGGGTTCTAATATACTTAGTTTACATCATAAATACTCTTAATTAATACTCACAACTGGCCGCTGTGCCAGTGCCGGGAAAGTTTTGGACTTTTGAGACTATCCCATTGGTTCCATTGAGTCAGGCAAGCTCCATTAAGGGCAGCTGAAGTATTTGAAATAAAACAAATAGTATTTGAACCCAGGTCTGATATTTTTTTAAAATTATTTTAAAGATTTAAAATAAACAAGTTCTTCTCTTCTACCCTGCAACTCTTCCCTTAGTACGTGGTGTTCAAGACATGTGTGTTCTGCCCACATGGTAATATAATTTGTGAATAAATAAGGCAGGAGGTGGTATATGGCCACACCCCTAAGGGATGTTCTTAAGGAGTGCCTGGATACAGCCCTTAGCCATGGTACATTGGCCAAAATAAATGTTTTGTCATACCTGTGGTATACGGTATCAAACACCCGAGCTGTCAGCCAATCAGCATTCAGGGCTCAACCTACCCTAATTTATAATAGTTAAACAACTCTAAAGTGGATTAAAGTTAGATTTTCTATTTTCAGTTTACATTTTTTCCTGGTTTGGGATATTTTTTTCTGTTTTTTTTATTTTTTACTTACAATCGTTTATAGAGAAACAATGCATGTTCTGAGTTAAACCACATCAGAGTATTTTTGTTGTGTGTATTTCCCTTTTAAGCATCTAGCAAAGAGAGAGATGTGTTGGTCTAGACGTGGTTTTTGCTATTAGGCCTACTGCTACAGAACGTGTCATGGCACAGTTTGCAAAACAAATAATTATGATGTCTTTCTGTCAGGTAGACATACCTTGCAGTTAACATTAAATTTTTTCGGGGTGGGTGGGGGGGGGGTGTGTGTCTTCATTAGCATCGCTAACTGACTACAGAGTGATAGGCAAACCCAATGCACCAAACAGACAGACTGGGGTAATATTTCTGGAAATTAATTGGTAGATATTGTGTTCCAATAGTGTCTAACTGGGGATAATGACAATGTGGCTTTGATTGCATATTTTTTATTATTTTTTACCTTTATTTAATGAGGCAAGTCAGTTGAGAACAAATTCTTATTTACAATGACGGCCTACCCCAGCCAAACCCGGACGACGCTGGGCCAATTGTGCGCCACTCTATGGGACTCCCAATCACGGCCGGATGTGATACAGCTTGGTGTGATTGTGATAACATACAGGAACTCACGTCCTTTTGTTCCCCTAACTTAGAATACCTCACAATCAAATGCAGACCGTATTACCTCCCAGGAGAATTCTATTCTGTTATAGTCACAGCCGTGTATATTCCCCCTTATGCTGACACAGCGACGGCCCTCAAACTACACTAGACTTTATGCAAACTGGAAACCACATATCCTGAGGCCGCATTTATTGTAGCTGGGCATTTTAATTTTAACAACGCAAATTTGAGGAAAATTCTACCGAAGTTCTAACAACACATTGACTGTAGTACTCGCTTAGAAATAAAAACACTAGACCACTGCTACTCGCCCTTTTGAAGATGCCTACAAGGCCCCTCCCCCAACCTCCCTTAGGCAAATCAGATCACAACTCAATTTTTCTCCTTCCCTTCTTATTGGCAGAAACTGAACAAGGAAGTACCCGAGCTAAGGTCTATTCAACGCTGGTCTGACCAGTCTGAATCCACACTTCAAGATTGTTTTTGGATCATGCGGGTAGCCTCCGAGAACAATATCGATGTATATACCGATACGGTGACTGAGTTTATCAGGAAGTATATAGGAGATGTTAGGTAGGTTTTAATAGTCACAGTGGGTACAACTAGAAATCATTCGCGCTGCATCCTCTGAGCATGGACAGACCAGCTGGCTGGTGTTTTTAACCGACCCCGTAGCACTCACCACTATCATCATGAAGTGCTTTGAGAGACTCGTCAAGTATCATATCACCTCTACCTTACTTGACACCCTAGACCCACTTAAATGTGCTTACTGCCTGTTACGCACGCCTCTATGAAGAGGGAACGCGACACCCTGCTACAACTAAACTCTCCGTGAAGTGAAAAAGGTATGGACTGTAGGTGCGAGTAAGAATGACAACAGGCAGAATGTGGTACCGTTTACAAGGACTTTATTCCTTTACACGGTAATATGGGGAAAAGGGGCTGGACGGAACCAAAGCAAAGATAGGAGAGGAGGGGCTTTGAGATTTACTATCTTACCTGCCTACCCACTACTTACCTAATTTAGCACCACCTGGTGCCCTAACCAAAATACAGGGGTGGTCCACCCAGGTCTTACCCAGTGTGCCTAGACAGCGAATATGCTACGGGTATATGTATGCCCGCGGGCCTCTTGCCTAAGCACTCCCAAGGTGCCTTTCCCTTCCCCCTGGGAACAAATGAAACAGAATATTAAACAATTTCACAAACAAAATAAGAAACAAAGGACATCAAATAAGCTCTATCTGAGCAACAAACTCACAAAACATACCAACTCTCAGCAATGAACTCCCAGCAAAATCAACCTCTATCAAAATCTCTTACAAAATCTCTGCAATGACCTCCCAGCAAAACTCTCCAGCAAATCTACCTCCAGCAAAATCTCTGCAATGACCTCCCAGAAAATCTCTCTAGCAAAATCTCTGCAATGACCTCCCAGAAAATCTCTCCCTCCTGAACAGAACACTGGCATTTATATAGCTTCAGAATGAATGGGTAATTGGAGACAGCTGCATCTTGACGAGGGGCGGGGTCAGCTCTCCAATTAGCCATGGAGTCGACCAATCAGCTGCTTGAGGATTTCAGGAAGCCATTTCCTGAAATAAACACATGCAAATACACAAACTACAACACATAAACTGGGGAACGTAACACTGCCCCAATAGATCCACAGATGATGCAATCGCCATCACACTGCACACTGCCCTATCCCATCTGCACAAGAGGAATATCTATGTAAGAATGCTGTTCACTGACTATAGCTTAGCATTCAGCACCGTAGTACCCTCCAAGCTCATCATTAAGCTTGAGGCCCTGGGTCTGAACCCAGCAACTGGGTCCTGGGTCTTCTGACGGGCCGCCCCCAGATGGTGGAAGGAAAAAACACCTCCACTTCGCTGATACTCAACACGGGGGCCCCACAAGGATGCGTGCTCAGCCCCTCCTGTACTCCACGTTAAATCCATGACTGTGTGGTCACACACACGCCTCCAACTCAATCATCAAGTTCGCAGACAACACAACAGTAGTAGGCCTATATTTTTATATATATATTTTTATTACCTTTATTTAACCAGGCAAGTCAGTTAAGAACAAATTTTTATTTTCAATGACGGCCTAGGAACAGTGGGTTAACTGCCTGTTCAGGGGCAGAACGACAGGTTTTGTACCTTGTCAGCTCAGGGATTTGAACTTGCAACCTTTCGGTTACTAGTCCAATACTCTAACCACTAGGCTACCCTGCCGCCCCTATATATGCCCTATATTCATAGACTTGGAATCACTGGCCACTAATATTGGAACACCGGTCATTTGAATAATGTTTACATAGTACAGTATAGTACAGTACTGTATTCTTTCCTATTCTGCTAAGTCTTATGCTGCTCTGATATTGCTCGCCCAATATTTATATATTCTTTGTTCCGTTCCTTTACTTTAGATGTGTGTGTGTTGTTGTGAAATTGTTAGTTATTACTGTTAGATATGACTGCACTGTTAGAGCTAGAAAGTGTTTAGTTATTCACGAAATAACATCTACCAAACACGTTGTGTATGTGGCAGATAACATTTGATTTGTTTGAGATGGAATACATTAACAAAATGTGTGTACTTTCAGATTGGATTAGCGAGCTACTCATAGGTGAGCTGTGAGCTACTGGTAGCTGGCGATCTACCTGTTGGAGACCCCTGAGTTAGAGTTTCCCCAATCATCAGAACTACAGTCTAACCCAGTGGAAGGAGAGTTGTTAGAGTTTCCCCAATCATCAGAACTACAGTCTAACCCAGTGGAAGGAGAGTTGTTAGAGTATCCCCAATTATCAGAACTACAGTCTAACCCTGTGGAAGGAGAGTTGTTAGAGTTTCCCCAATCATCAGAACTACAGTCTAACCCAGTGGAAGGAGAGTTGTTAGAGTTTCCCCAATCATCAGAACTACAGTCTAACCCAGTGGAAGGAGAGTTGTTAGAGTTTCCCCAATCATCAGAACTACAGTCTAACCCTGTGGAAGGAGAGTTGTTAGAGTTTCCCCAATTATCAGAACTACAGTCTAACCCTGTGGAAGGAGAGTTGTTAGAGTTTCCCCAATCATCAGAACTACAGTCTAACCCAGTGGAAGGAGAGTTGTTAGAGTTTCCCCAATCATCAGAACTACAGTCTAACCCAGTGGAAGGAGAGTTGTTAGAGTTTCCCAAATCATCAGAACTACAGTCTAACCCAGTGGAAGGAGAGTTGTTAGAGTTTCCCCAATTATCAGAACTACAGTCTAACCCAGTGGAAGGAGAGTTGTTAGAGTTTCCCCAATTATCAGAACTACAGTCTAACCCAGTGGAAGGAGAGTTGTTAGAGTTTCCCCAATCATCAGAACTACAGTCTAACCCTGTGGAAGGAGAGTTGTTAGAGTTTCCCCAATCATCAGAACTACAGTCTAACCCAGTGGAAGGAGAGTTGTTAGAGTATCCCCAATTATCAGAACTACAGTCTAACCCAGTGGAAGGAGAGTAGTTAGAGTATCCCCAATCATCAGAACTACAGTCTAACCCTGTGAGGTCTAGGAAGGTCCATATTCTATGAGTAACACCAATTAAGTCATTACAGATGGTGAGGTGTGTTCCTGTTCAGGGTTTGGGGAGTGACTTAATATATCTGATTATAGAAAAACTAACTGTGATCAGTTACGTTCTCAATGACTTTCAATTCAGCACTGAAAAAAGGAGAAAGTTTACGTTTGTTCCACCTGAGAAAGTCTGACCTCACTGTGATGACATACCAAATGATTACCACCAATCAGAGACCACTGTGATGACACACCAAATGATGACCACCAATCAGAGACCACTGTGAGGACACACCAAATGATGACCACCAATCAGAGACCACTGTGATGACACACCTAATGATGGCCACCAATCAGAGACCATTATGATGACACACCAAATGATGGCCACCAATCAGAGACCACTGTGATGACACACCAAATGATGACCACCAATCAGAGACCACTATGATGACACACCAAATGATGACCACCAATCAGAGACCACTGTGAGGACACACCAAATGATGACCACCAATCAGAGACCACTGTGATGACACACCTAATGATGGCCACCAATCAGAGACCATTATGATGACACACCAAATGATGGCCACCAATCAGAGACCACTGTGATGACACACCAAATGATGACCACCAATCAGAGACACCTATGATGACATACCAAATGATGACTGCCAATCAGAGACCACTATGATGAGACCACTACCGTCAGACACGGGCAGATTGATGACCTCATACTTCCCTATCGGCAGGTAGCCTAGTGGTTAGAGCGTTGGACTAGTAACCAGCAGGTAGCCTAGTGATTAGAGCGTTGGACTAGTAACCAGCAGGTAGCCTAGTGGTTAGAGCGTTGGACTAGTAACCAGCAGGTAGCCTAGTGATTAGAGCGTTGGACTAGTAACCAGCAGGTAGCCTAGTGGTTAGAGCGTTGGACTAGTTACCGGAAGGTGGGTGGATCGAATCCCTGAGATGACAAGGTAAAAAAATGTGTCGTTCTGCCCCCTGAATAAGGCAGTTGCTCTGAACTGACTTGTCTATTTAAATAAAATAAACATCAAAACACAGGCAGATAGGCTCTGCACCATCGAAACAAAATGACTGGAATGGTTTTTATTATGCACAAGGTAGGTCTGTGATAAGAGCAACAAGTGTTGGAAATCACAGTGGTGTCCTTGAGCTACGATACCGTACATTACCCTGTGGTTGGCTCTTTTCTCAAGACAAAGGAGCTGATCGTGGACTACAGGAGAAGTAGGGCCGAACAGCCCCCCCCCGTTAACATTGATGGGACTGAAGTGGAGTGGGTCGAGAGTTTCAGTTCTACAGCTGCACCATCGAGAGCATCCTGACCGGTTGCATCACCACCTGGTATGGCAACTGCTCGGCATCTGACTGTAAGGCGCTACAGAGGGTAGAGCGAACGGCCCAGTACACCACTGGAGTCAAGATTCCTGCCTTCCAAGACCTATGTATTAGGCGGTGTCTAAGGAAGGCGCCAGTCACCCAAGTCAAATCAAATCAAATGTATTTATAAAGCCCTTCTTACATCAGCTGATATCTCAAAGTGCTGTACAGATACCCAGCCTAAAACCCCAAACAGTAAGCAATGCAGGTGTAGAAGCACGGTGGCTAGGAAAAAACTCCCTAGAAAGGCCAAAACCTAGGAAGAAACCTAGAGAGGAACCAGGCTATGAGGGGTGGCCAGTCCTCAAGTCATAGACTGTTGTTTCTGCTACTGCACGGCAAGTGGTACCGGAGTGCCAACAGCTTCTACCCCAAAGCCATAAGAAATAAATAAATAAATAAATAAATAAATAATAAAATAAATTAAACAATTAATCCACCCGGACTATTTACATTGATCCCCCCCCCCCCTTTGTTTTTACACTGCTGCTACTCGCTGTTTATTATCTATGCATAGTCACTTTACAAATTACCTCGACTAACCTGTAGCCCCACACATTGACTCGGTACCGGTACCCCCTGTATATAGCCTCCACATTGACTCTGTACCGGTACCCCCTGTATATAGCCTCCACATTGACTCTGTAGCCTCGTTATTGTTACGTAAATTAATTGTGTTACTTTTTGATTGATTTGAGTTTATTTAGTAAATCTTTTATTAACGCTGTTTCCTTAACTGCGTTGTTGATTAAAGGGGCTTTGTAAAGTAAGTATTTCACGGTACACTTGTTGTATTCGGCGCAAGTGACAAATACAATTTCATTTAGATTTTGATTTAGATCCCCCCTATCTGTAGCTTTACCTCTCGCCATCTCTACATCTCCCTCTCTACCCCTCTCTCTCTCTCGCTCTCTCTCTACCTCTCCTCCATCCTATATCCCCACCGAGTGAATCAGTGGGATTTGCCCTAAGATGAATCACATCAGTTGAAATTGAAGTAGTCATTGTGATGTGCTGAAGGGGAGAGAAGGAGGGGAAAACACTTAAATGTCTTTTTTTATGACTTCTGCTGTCACATTTAGTCGCTTTGCCAATTTACCACCATGGTCTGGAGTCCCCCAACGAGACATAACCTCTTCACGATAGGGATTACATTTGCAGCCCCCTCGACGAGACATAACCTCTTCACAATAGGGATTACATTTGCAGCCCCCCAACGAGACATAACCTCTTCACGATAGGGATTACATTTGCAGCCCCCTCGACGAGACATAACCTCTTCACAATAGGGATTACATTTGCAGCCCCCCTAACGAGACATAACCTCTTCACGATAGGGATTACATTTGCAGCCCCCCTCGACGAGACATAACCTCTTCACAATAGGGATTACATTTGCAGCCCCCTAACGAGACATAACCTCTTCACGATAGGGATTACATTTGCAGCCCCCCTCGACGAGACATAACCTCTTCACAATAGGGATTACATTTGAAGCCCCCCTCGACGAGACATAACCTCTTCACAATAGGGATTACATTTGCAGCCCCCCTAACGAGACATAACCTCTTCATTTGCAGCCCCCTCCCCTCGACGAGACATAACCTCTTCACAATAGGGATTACATTTGCAGCCCCCTCGACGAGACATAACCTCTTCACGATAGGGATTACATTTGCAGCCCCCCTCGACGAGACATAACCTCTTCACGATAGGGATTACATTTGCAGCCCCCCTCGACGAGACATAACCTCTTCACGATAGGGATTACATTTGCAGCCCCCTCGACGAGACATAACCTCTTCACGATAGGGATTACATTTGCAGCCCCCTCGACGAGACATAACCTCTTCACAATAGGGATTACATTTGCAGCCCCCTCGACGAGACATAACCTCTTCACGATAGGGATTACATTTGCAGCCCCCCTCGACGAGACATAACCTCTTCACAATAGGGATTACATTTGCAGCCCCCCCCTAACAAGACATAACCTCTTCACGATAGGGATTACATTTGCAGCCCCCTCGACGAGACATAACCTCTTCACAATAGGGATTACATTTGCAGCCCCCCTAACGAGACATAACCTCTTCACGATAGGGATTACATTTGCAGCCCCCTCGACGAGACATAACCTCTTCACAATAGGGATTACATTTGAAGCCCCCTCGACGAGACATAACCTCTTCACAATAGGGATTACATTTGCAGCCCCCTAACGAGACATAACCTCTTCATTTGCAGCCCCCTCCCCCTCGACGAGACATAACCTCTTCACAATAGGGATTACATTTGCAGCCCCCTCGACGAGACATAACCTCTTCACGATAGGGATTACATTTGCAGCCCCCTAACGAGACATAACCTCTTCACAATAGGGATTACATTTGCAGCCCCCTAACGAGACATAACCTCTTCACGATAGGGATTACATTTGAAGCCCCCCTCGACGAGACATAAGCTCTTCACAATAGGGATTACATTTGCAGCCCCCCTAACGAGACATAACCTCTTCACAATAGGGATTACATTTGCAGCCCCCCTAACAAGACATAACCTCTTCACGATAGGGATTACATTTGCAGCCCCCCTAACAAGACATAACCTCTTCACGATAGGGATTACATTTGCAGCCCCCCTAACGAGACATAACCTCTTCACAATAGGGATTACATTTGCAGCCCCCCTAACGAGACATAACCTCTTCACAATAGGGATTACATTTGAAGCCCCCCTAACGAGACATAACCTCTTCACAATAGGGATTACATTTGCAGCCCCCCTAACGAGACATAACCTCTTCACAATAGGGATTACATTTGCAGCCCCCTAACGAGACATAACCTCTTCACAATAGGGATTACATTTGCAGCCCCCCTAATGAGACATAACCTCTTCACGATAGGGATTACATTTGCATCCCCCCCAACAAGACATAACCTCTTCACGATAGGGATTACATTTGCAGCCCCCCTAACGAGACATAACCTCTTCACAATAGGGATTACATTTGCAGCCCCCCTAACGAGACATAACCTCTTCACAATAGGGATTACATTTGCAGCCCCCCTAACGAGACATAACCTCTTCACAATAGGGATTACATTTGCAGCCCCCCTAACGAGACATAACCTCTTCACGATAGGGATTACATTTGAAGCCCCCTCGACGAGACATAACCTCTTCACAATGGGGATTACATTTGCAGCCCCCCTAACGAGACATAACCTCTTCACGATAGGGATTACATTTGCAGCCCCCCTCGGACGAGACATAACCTCTTCACAATAGGGATTATATTTGCAGCCCCCTAACGAGACATAACCTCTTCACGATAGGGATTACATTTGCAGCCCCCTCCACAAGACATAACCTCTTCACAATAGGGATTACATTTGCAGCCCCCCTAACGAGACATAACCTCTTCACGATAGGGATTACATTTGCAGCCCCCCTAACAAGACATAACCTCTTCACGATAGGGATTACATTTGCAGCCCCCCTAACAAGACATAACCTCTTCACGATAGGGATTACATTTGCAGCCCCCTAACGAGACATAACCTCTTCACAATAGGGATTACATTTGCAGCCCCCCTAACGAGACATAACCTCTTCACAATAGGGATTACATTTGCAGCCCCCCCCGAGGTCTCTCACACACACACACACACACACACACACACACACACACACACACACACACACACACACACACACACACACACACACACACACACACACACACACACACGTCCCTCAGGCCTCTCCAGGACTTAATAGTATGGCAGCCGTGACGTATCGACTATGACATTGCAACCTTTTGTGTTGAATTTTCCAAATAAACATTGGTTCTTCATGGTGAGAGGAGAAGGAGCAGAGAGGGGAGGGGAGAGGAGAAGGAGCAGAGAGGGGAGAGGAGAAGGAGCAGAGAGGGGAGAGGAGAAGGAGCAGAGAGGGGAGGGGAGAGGAGAAGGAGCAGAGAGGGGGGAGAGGAGAGGAGAAGGAGCAGAGAGGGGAGAGGAGAAGGAGCAGAGAGGGGAGGGGAGAGGAGAAGGAGCAGAGAGGGGAGGGGAGAGGAGAAGGAGCAGAGAGGGGAGGGGAGAGGAGAAGGAGCAGAGAGGGGAGGGAGAGGAGAAGGAGCAGAGAGGGGAGAGGAGAAGGAGCAGAGAGGGGAGGGGAGAGGAGAAGGAGCAGAGAGGGGAGGGGAGAGGAGAAGGAGCAGAGAGGGGAGAGGAGAGGAGCAGAGAGGGGAGGGGAGAGGAGAAGGAGCAGAGAGGGGAGGGGAGAGGAGAAGGAGCAGAGAGGGGAGGGGAGAGGAGAAGGAGCAGAGAGGAGAAGGAGCAGAGAGGGGAGGGGAGAGGAGAAGGAGCAGAGAGGAGAAGGAGCAGAGAGGGGAGGGGAGAGGAGAAGGAGCAGAGAGGGGAGGGGAGAGTTGAGTTGAGAGGGGAGGGAGAGGAGAAGGAGCAGAAAGGGGAGGGGAGAGGAGAAGGAGCAGAGAGGGAGGGGAGAGTTGAGTTGAGAGGGGAGGGAGAGGAGAAGGAGCAGAAAGGGGAGGGGAGAGGAGAAGGAGCAGAGAGGGGAGAGGAGAGTTGAGTTGAGAGGGGAGGGGAGAGGAGAGTTGAGTTGAGAGGGGAGGGAAAGGAGAAGGAGCAGAGAGGGGAGAGGAGAGGAGAGGAGAGGAGAGGAGAGGAGAGGAGAGGAGAAGGAGCAGAGAGGGGAGGGGAGAGGAGAAGGAGCAAAGAGGGGAGAGGAGAAGGAGCAGAGAGGGAGGGGAGAGGAGAAGGAGCAGAGAGGGGAGAGGAGAAGGAGCAAAGAGGGGAGAGGAGAAGGAGCAGAGAGGGGAGGGGAGAGGAGAAGGAGCAGAGAGGGGAGGGGAGAGTTTAGAGGGGAGGGGAGTTGAGAGTTGAGTTGAGAGTTGAGTTGAGAGTTGAGTTGAGAGGGGAGGGAGAGGAGAAGGAGCAGAAAGGGGAGGGGAGGGGAGAGGAGAAGGAGCAGAGAGGGGAGGGGAGGGGAGAGGAGAAGGAGCATAGAGGGGAGGGGAGGGGAGAGGAGAAGGAGCAGAGAGGGGAGAGTTGAGTTGAGAGGGGAGGGGAGAGGAGAGTTGAGTTGAGAGGGGAGGGAGAGGAGAAGGAGCAGAGAGGGGAGGGGAGGGGAGGGGAGAGGAGAGGAGAAGGAGCAGAGAGGGGAGAGTTCAGTTGAGAGGGGAGGGGAGAGTTGAGTTGAGAGGGGAGAGTTGAGTTGAGAGGGGAGAGTTGAGTTGAGAGGAGAGGGGAGAGTTGAGTTGAGAGGGGAGAGTTGAGTTGAGAGGGGAGGGGAGAGTTGAGTTGAGAGGGGAGAGGAGAGTTGAGTTGAGAGGGGAGAGTTGAGTTGAGAGGGAGGGAGAGTTGAGAGGGGAGGGGAGAGTTGAGAGGGGAGGGAGGGAGGGGAGAGGAGGAGAGGAGAGAGAGGAGAATAGTGAGGGATAAAGAAGGTGGACAGACAGAAGGCCTCATGGGGCAGACAACACCACGTGGATGTGAAGAGGTCATCTGGTTGGATAGAGATGGGGAAAAAAAAGCAAAAAGGCGTCAACTTCCATTTCCCCGGCACTCTGCGGTGACTGTCTATGGCCTTGACAACGGAGGGTTATGAAGGGCTAGATCCCCCTTCACATGTCAAATTCCATGTGACCTCACGTTAATCTTTTCTTATCCACTCTGGTTATGCGTCGGTAGTGGTACCCTAGCTCGCTAACGATCATCAGGTCGCTAATGGTCTCAGGACTTTATTGTCCCTCTAACACAGGGCTGCCCAACCCTCTTGCTGGAGATCTACCGTCATGTAGGTTCTCAGCCCAACCCACTTCCTGGAGGTCTACCGTCCTTTAGGTTCTCAGCCCAACCCACTTCCTGGAGATCTACCGTCCTGTAGGTTCTCAGCTCAACCCTCTTGCTGGAGATCTACCGTCCTGTAGGTTCTTAGCTCAACCCTCTTGCTGGAGATCTACCGTCCTGTAGGTTTTCAGTCCAACCCTCTTCCTGAAGATCTACTGTCCTGTAGGTTATCAGTCCAACATTCATCCTGGAGATCTACCGTCCTGTAGGTTTTCAGTCCAACCCTCTTCCTGAAGATCTACTGTCCTGTAGGTTATCAGTCCAACATTCATCCTGGAGATCTACCGTCCTGTAGGTTATCAGTCCAACCCTCATCCTGGAGATCTACCGTCCTGTAGGTTATCAGTCCAACCCTCCTCCTGGAGATCTACCGTCCTGTAGGTTATCAGTCCAACCCCTCCTCCTGGAGATCTACCATCCTGTAGCACTCTGAAGCAGATTTTCATCAAGGATCTCCCTGTACTTTGCATCGTTCATTGTTCCCTTGATCCTGACTCGTCTGCTAGTCCCTGCCACTGAAAAACATCCCCACAACATAACGCTACCACCCCCATGCTTCACAGTGGGGATGGTGCCATGTTTCCTCCAGACGTGATGTTTGGCATTCAGGGCAAAGACTTCAATCTTGGTTTCATCAGTCCAGAGAAAATTGTTTCTCATGGTCTGAGAGTCCATTAGCTGCCTTTTGGCAAATTCCAAGCCGGCTGTCATGTGCCTGTTTGAGGAATGGCTTCCGTCTGGGCCACTCTACCAGAAAGGCCTGATTGGTTGAGTGCTGCAGAGATGGTTGTTCTTCTGGAAGGTTCTCACATCTCCACAGAGGAACTCTGGAGCTCTGCCAGAGTGACCATAGGGTTCTTGGTCACCTCCCTGACCAAGGCCCTTCTCCCCCGATTGCACAGTTTGGCCAGGAATCCAGCTCTAGGAAGAATCTGGGTGATTCCAAACTTCTTCCATTTAAGAATGATGGAGGCCACCGTGTTCTTGGGGACCTTCAATGCTGCATAAATGTTTTGGTGCCCTTCCCCAGATCTGTGCCTCGACACAATCCTGTCTCGGAGCTCTACGGACAATTCCTTAGAACTCATGGCTTGGTTCTTGCTCTGACATACACTGTCAACCTTGGGAACTTATGTATACATATTTATATAGACAGGTGTGTGTGCCTTTCCAAATCATGTCCAATCAATTGAATTGTTCACAGCTGGACTCTAATCAAGTTGTAGAAACATCTCAATGATGATCAATGGAAACAGGATGCACCTGAGCTCAATTTCCAGTCTCATAGCGAAGGGTCTGAATATTTCTGTAAATAAAGGTATTTCAGTTTTTACATTTGTATAAATTTGCAAAAAAATATAAAACCTGTTCAGATACTTAAAAATATACAATTTAATCAATTTTAGTAACAAAATGTGGAAAAAGTCAATGGGTCTGAATACTTTCTGAAGACACTTTATACTCAAAAAATGAAATACATTCTAGTAATCACCTTTGTCTGGACTGTATTAATATGCATAGTGGATGGACTGGTTACCTTCTGCATTTTATTTTAATAATGATTAGGTGACACTATTACCTTTAGCTACAGAAATCCACCACCGTGACGTTTCCATGTCCTCCTCTCTCTCCTTTCTCCGGCACGCAGAGAGAGGGGCTGTCAACATTTTAATGAAATACATTTTAATGAAATATGTTTTGTCATGATAAAATATGTTACTATCGATCTTCCTGAACAGACTTAATTTGGTTTTGCAAAATTAAATACTGGGTAGCTACAGCGTCGTGTCTTTGGCCGGATATGACATGCTATTCTATAACATCCTTCCTCTGTAATTAATATCACCTGATTGAGCTAATCATGTAAATGTAATTAAGTAGAGAGTCGGGCACCATGAAATAATATTTATAGAGCAGTTATCTCCCGAATAAACTCTTAAAGACCTAGTCATATTTGACATCAATAGCAGTCAATATTAATCGTCACCTGAATTCAGTCTCATCTGAAAGTTGTACATTATTGGTTATCTTCATGAACCCTGGCTAACAAGTTGAATCAGCGATACAAAATTGTGTTTAATTATTTATTTACTAAATAGCTAACTAATCACACAGAATTACATATACACAGAATGAATCATACCTTGATTACAAATTATATCATAATGGAAAACGACCTAGCGGGCGGAACAGATATGACAGCTGGTTACACAAAGAAAAGGGGCTGGGTTTGAGTGAAAGAGCGGGAAGACTGAGGAACAAAGGGAGAAGGGATGTCTCTATTGTAAATACAGTATCTAATGCATTCTAAATTACCGCCCATTTGGAAAAGGAAAATGCAATAAATATTTACTCTGAGCTGCACTTCGATAGGTTGGTGGTAGATGGATGGCCTTGTTGCCCAACAGAGTCCTTTGAAGTGTGTCTCTCGTCAAGGCTTTATATAGTGGAGGGAGAGAAGGGTGTGTTTCATAGTTTATAACCCATGTCTCTTCACAGGGGCGGGCCACTGATTGAGCAGAGCCCTAACCTTATGAAAACCCAAATCTCTCATTTGGAAGCTAAAATTACATTTGATCTTTTCACCAATAATTTTATTTTCAAACATTTAAGTTGAACAACAATTACATGTGAATCCGATAACGACAATGTGCAGACTTTCCACTGTAGAGTTTATGTCATCTTATCATTGATGAGAATGTCTCAGATGACAACCGAACTGACATCATATTCATTAACTACCACTGCATATGTTCAATTGGTCGGATTACCAGAATATAGTTAATTTCCCTCCACCTTCTGATGTTCCCAGAATCTCTATGTTAACCAAAGGATTTTCAAATGTCACATCAGTAGGGTAGAGAGAGGAAAAAGGGGGGTGGAGAGGTATTTATGACTGTCATAAACCTACCCCCAGGCCAACATCATGACAACAGGTACAAGGTTGGATAGCCCAAGGCATACAGAGTACTGGGTAGCTACAGGAACAGGGTTGGATATAGCCCAAGGCATACAGAGTACTGGGTAGCTACAGGAACAGGGTTGAATAGCCCAAGGCATACAGAGTACTGGGTAGCTACAGGAACAGGGTTGGATAGCCCAAGGCAAACAGAGTACTGGGTAGCTACAGGAACAGGGTTGAATAGCCCAAGGCATACAGAGTACTGGGTAGCTACAGGAACAGGGTTGGATAGCCCAAGGCATACAGAGTACTGGGTAGCTACAGGAACAGGGTTGGATATAGCCCAAGGCATACAGAGTACTGGGTAGCTACAGGAACAGGGTTGAATAGCCCAAGGCATACAGAGTACTGGGTAGCTACAGGAACAGGGTTGGATAGCCCAAGGCAAACAGAGTACTGGGTAGCTTGAGAACAATAGTTTTTCCCCCCCTGACTTTTCTCAAAATCATCAATCGCAGCATGCAGCTTGTTTTGATTTCTATTTATTTATTGATTTCTATTCTACATTATAAATTATAATATTATAAATAACTATCTAGCATTTAGGACATGTTTCAAAGAATCACGTTTACACTCAACATATGTAGTCACTTCACACCAGAATGGGAAAATTATTCACATAAATTCAATTATATTCTTCTTACTATAAAATCATATAATGTAAAATAATGACACAGGATTTATTTCATTATTGACCTTTATTTAACAAGGCAAGTCAGTAAAGAACAAATACTTATTTACCATGATGGCCTACCAGGGAACAGTGGGTTAACTGCCTTGTTCAGGGGAACAGTGGGTTAAGTGCCTTGTTCAGGGGAACAGTGGGTTAAGTGCCTTATTCAGGGGAACAGTGGGTTAACTGCCTTGTTCAGGGGAACAGTGGGTTAACTGCCTTGTTCAGGGGAACAGTGGGTTAACTGCCTTGTTCAGGGGAACAGTGGGTTAACTGCCTTGTTCAGGGGAACAGTGGGTTAACTGCCTTGTTCAGGGGAACAGTGGGTTAACTGCCTTGTTCAGGGAACAGTGGGGTTAACTGCCTTGTTCAGGGGAACAGTGGGTTAACTGCCTTGTTCAGGGGAACAGTGGGTTAACTGCCTTGTTCAGGGAACAGTGGGTTAACTGCCTTGTTCAGGGGAACAGTGGGTTAACTGCCTTGTTCAGGGGAACAGTGGGTTAACTGCCTTGTTCAGGGGAACAGTGGGTTAACTGGCTTGTTCAGGGGAACAGTGGGTTAACTGGCTTGTTCAGGGGAACAGTGGGGCTAACTGCCTTGTTCAGGGGAACAGTGGGTTAACTGCCTTGTTCAGGGGAACAGTGGGTTAACTGCCTTGTTAAGGGGAACAGTGGGTTAACTGCCTTGTTCAGGGGAACAGTGGGTTAACTGCCTTGTTCAGGGGAACAGTGGGTTAACTGCCTGTTCAGGGGAACAGTGGGTTAACTGCCTTGTTCAGGGGAACAGTGGGTTAACTGCCTTGTTCAGGGGAACAGTGGGTTAACTGCCTTGTTCAGGGGAACAGTGGGTTAACTGCCTTGTTCAGGGGAATGGTGGGTTAACTGCCTTGTTCAGGGGAATGGTGGGTTAACTGCCTTGTTCAGGGGAACAGTGGGTTAACTGCCTTGTTCAGGGAACGGTGGGTTAACTGCCTTGTTCAGGGGAACAGTGGGTTAACTGCCTTGTTCAGGGGAACGGTGGGTTAACTGCCTTGTTCAGGGAACAGTGGGTTAACTGCCTTGTTCAGGGAACAGTGGGTTAACTGCCTTGTTCAGGGAACGGTGGGTTAACTGCCTTGTTCAGGGAACAGTGGGTTGACTGCCTTGTTCAGGGGAACAGTGGGTTAACTGCCTTGTTCAGGGAACGGTGGGTTAACTGCCTTGTTCAGGGAACAGTGGGTTAACTGCCTTGTTCAGGGGAACAGTGGGTTAACTGCCTTGTTCAGGGGAACAGTGGGTTAACTGCCTTGTTCAGGGGAACAGTGGGTTAACTGCCTTGTTCAGGGGAACAGTGGGTTAACTGCCTTGTTCAGGGGAACAGTGGGTTAACTGCCTTGTTCAGGGGAACAGTGGGTTAACTGCCTTGTTCAGGGGAACAGTGGGGTTAACTGCCTTGTTCAGGGGAACAGTGGGTTAGCTGCTGCCTGTGACTGGAACGAATTGCAAAAATCGCTGAAGTTGGAGACTTTTATCTCCCTCACCAACTTCAAACATCAGCTATCCGAGCAGCTAACCGATCGCTGCAGCTGTACATAGTCTATAGGTAAATAGCTCACCCTTTTCACCTACCTCATTCCCATACTGTTTTTATACTGTTTTTATTTATTTACTTTTCTGCTCTTTTGCACACCAATATCTCTACCTGTACATGCCCATCTGATCATTTATCACTCCAGTGTTAATCTGCAAAATTGTATTATTCGCCTACCTCCTCATGCCTTTTGCACACATTGTATATAGACTGCCCATTTTTTTCTACTGTGTTATTGACTTGCTAATTGTTTACTCCATGTGTAACTCTGTGTTGTCTGTTCACACTGCTATGCTTTATCTTGGCCAGGTCGCAGTTGCAAATGAGAACTTGTTCTCAACTAGCCTACCTGGTTAAATAAAGGTGAAATAAAAAAATAAAAAAATAAAAACTGCCTTGTTCAGGGGAACAGTGGGTTAACTGCCTTGTTCAGGGGAACAGTGGGTTAACTGCCTTGTTCAGGGAACAGTGGGTTAACTGCCTTGTTCAGGGGAACAGTGGGTTCTCTGCCTCTAACCCTGTTACGGGGCTGAGTCACTGGCTTGCTGGGGCTCTCGTGCCGTCCCTGGGGGTGCGTCACCTGGGTGGGTTGATTCACTGTTGTGGTCATCCTGTCTGGGTTGGCGCCTCCCCTTGGGTTGTGCCGTGGCGGAGATTTTTGTGGGCTATACTCGGCCTTGTCTCAGGATGGTAAGTTGGTGGTTGAAGATATCCCTCTAGTGGTGTGGGGCTGTGCTTTGGCAAAGTGGGTGGGGTTATATCCTTCCTGTTTGGCCCTGTCCGGGGGTGTCCTCGGATGGGGCCACAGTGTCTCCTGACCCCTCCTGTCTCAGCCTCCAGTATTTATGCTGCAGTAGTTTATGTGTTGGGGGGCTAGGGTCAGTTTGTTATATCTGGAGTACTTCTCCTGTCCTATTCGGTGTCCTGTGTGAATCTAAGTGTGCATTCTCTAATTCTCTCCTTCTCTCTTTCTTTCTCTCTCTCGGAGGACCTGAGCCCTAGGACCATGCCCCAGGACTACCTGACATGATGACTCCTTGCTGTCCCCAGTCCACCTGGCCATGCTGCTGCTCCAGTTTCAACTGGCCTGGGCCCTAGGACCATGTCCCAGGACTACCTGACATGAGGACTCCTTGCTGTCCCCAGTCCACCTGGCCATGCTGCTGCTCCAGTTTCAACTGTTCTGCCTTATTATTATTCGACCATGCTGGTCATTTATGAACATTTGAACATCTTGGTCATGTTCTGTTATAATCTCTACCCGGCACAGCCAGAAGAGGACTGGCCACCCCACATAGCCCGGTTCCTCTCTAGGTTTCTTCCTAGGTTTTGGCCTTTCTAGGGAGTTTTTCCTAGCCACCGTGCTTTTACACCTGCATTGTTTGCTGTTTGGGGTTTTAGGCTGGGTTTCTGTACAGCACTTTGAGATATCAGCTGATGTACGAAGGGCTATATAAATACATTTGATTTGATTTGATTTGGTTAACTGCCTTGTTCAGGGGAACAGTGGGTTAACTGCCTTGTTCAGGGGAACAGTGGGTTAACTGCCTTGTTCAGGGGAACAGTGGGTTAACTGCCTTGTTCAGGGGAACAGTGGGTTAACTGCCTTGTTCAGGGGAACAGTGGGTTAACTGCCTTGTTCAGGGGAACAGTGGGTTAACTGCCTTGTTCAGGGGAACAGTGGGGTTAACTGCCTTGTTCAGGGGAACAGTGGGGTTAACTGCCTTGTTCAGGGGAACAGTGGGTTAACTGCCTTGTTCAGGGGAACAGTGGGGTTAACTGCCTTGTTCAGGGGAACAGTGGGTTAACTGCCTTGTTCAGGGAACAGTGGGTTAACTGCCTTGTTCAGGGGAACAGTGGGTTAACTGCCTTGTTCAGGGGAACAGTGGGTTAACTGCCTTGTTCAGGGGAACAGTGGGTTAACTGCCTTGTTCAGGGGAACAGTGGGTTAACTGCCTTGTTCAGGGGAACAGTGGGTTAACTGCCTTGTTCAGGGAACAGTGGGTTAAGTGCCTTATTCAGGGGAACAGTGGGTTAACTGCCTTGTTCAGGGAACAGTGGGTTAACTGCCTTGTTCAGGGAACAGTGGGTTAACTGCCTTGTTCAGGGAACAGTGGGTTAACTGCCTTGTTCAGGGGAACAGTGGGTTAACTGCCTTGTTCAGGGGAACAGTGGGTTAACTGCCTTGTTCAGGGAACAGTGGGGTTAACTGCCTTGTTCAGGGAACAGTGGGTTAACTGCCTTGTTCAGGGAACAGTGGGTTAACTGCCTTGTTCAGGGGAACAGTGGGTTAACTGCCTTGTTCAGGGAACAGTGGGTTAACTGCCTTGTTCAGGGGAACAGTGGGTTAACTGCCTTGTTCAGGGGAACAGTGGGTTAACTGCCTTGTTCAGGGGAACAGTGGGTTAACTGCCTTGTTCAGGGGAACAGTGGGGCTAACTGCCTTGTTCAGGGGAACAGTGGGTTAACTGCCTTGTTCAGGGGAACAGTGGGTTAACTGCCTTGTTAAGGGGAACAGTGGGTTAACTGCCTTGTTCAGGGGAACAGTGGGTTAACTGCCTTGTTCAGGGGAACAGTGGGTTAACTGCCTGTTCAGGGGAACAGTGGGTTAACTGCCTTGTTCAGGGGAACAGTGGGTTAACTGCCTTGTTCAGGGGAACAGTGGGTTAACTGCCTTGTTCAGGGGAACAGTGGGTTAACTGCCTTGTTCAGGGGAACAGTGGGTTAACTGCCTTGTTCAGGGGAATGGTGGGTTAACTGCCTTGTTCAGGGGAACAGTGGGTTAACTGCCTTGTTCAGGGGAACGGTGGGTTAACTGCCTTGTTCAGGGGAACAGTGGGTTAACTGCCTTGTTCAGGGGAACGGTGGGTTAACTGCCTTGTTCAGGGGAACAGTGGGTTAACTGCCTTGTTCAGGGGAACAGTGGGTTAACTGCCTTGTTCAGGGGAACGGTGGGTTAACTGCCTTGTTCAGGGTAACAGTGGGTTAACTGCCTTGTTCAGGGGAACAGTGGGTTAACTGCCTTGTTCAGGGGAACAGTGGGTTCTCTGCCTCTAACCCTGTTACGGGGGCTGAGTCACTGGCTTGCTGGGGCTCTCTCGTGCCGTCCCTGGGGGGGGTGCGTCACCTGGGTGGGTTGATTCACTGTTGTGGTCATCCTGTCTGGGTTGGCGCCTCCCCTTGGGTTGTGCCGTGGCGGAGATCTTTGTGGGCTATACTCGGCCTTGTCTCAGGATGGTAAGTTGGTGGTTGAAGATATCCCTCTAGTGGTGTGGGGGCTGTGCTTTGGCAAAGTGGGTGGGGTTATATCCTTCCTGTTTGGCCCTGTCCGGGGTGTCCTCGGATGGGGCCACAGTGTCTCCTGACCCCTCCTGTCTCAGCCTCCAGTATTTATGCTGCAGTAGTTTATGTGTCGGGGCTAGGGTCAGTTTGTTATATCTGGAGTACTTCTCCTGTCCTATTCGGTGTCCTGTGTGAATCTAAGTGTGCGTTCTCTAATTCTCTCCTTCTCTCTTTCTTTCTCTCTCTCGGAGGACCTGAGCCCTAGGACCATGCCCCAGGACTACCTGACATGATGACTCCTTGCTGTCCCCAGTCCACCTGGCCATGCTGCTGCTCCAGTTTCAACTGGCCTGGGCCCTAGGACCATGTCCCAGGACTACCTGACATGAGGACTCCTTGCTGTCCCCAGTCCACCTGGCCATGCTGCTGCTCCAGTTTCAACTGTTCTGCCTTATTATTATTCGACCATGCTGGTCATTTATGAACATTTGAACATCTTGGTCATGTTCTGTTATAATCTCTACCCGGCACAGCCAGAAGAGGACTGGCCACCCCACATAGCCCGGTTCCTCTCTAGGTTTCTTCCTAGGTTTTGGCCTTTCTAGGGAGTTTTTCCTAGCAACCGTGCTTTTAATAATAATAATAATAATAATATATGCCATTTAGCAGACGCTTTTATCCAAAGCGACTTACAGTCATGTGTTTTACACCTGCATTGTTTGCTGTTTGGGGTTTTAGGCTGGGTTTCTGTACAGCACTTTGAGATATCAGCTGATGTACGAAGGGCTATATAAATAAATTTGATTTGATTTGATTTGGTTAACTGCCTTGTTCAGGGAACAGTGGGTTAACTGCCTTGTTCAGGGGAACAGTGGGTTAACTGCCTTGTTCAGGGGAACAGTGGGTTAACTGCCTTGTTCAGGGGAACAGTGGGTTAACTGCCTTGTTCAGGGGAACAGTGGGTTAACTGCCTTGTTCAGGGGAACAGTGGGTTAACTGCCTTGTTCAGGGGAACAGTGGGGTTAACTGCCTTGTTCAGGGGAACAGTGGGGTTAACTGCCTTGTTCAGGGAACAGTGGGTTAACTGCCTTGTTCAGGGGAATAGTGGGTTAACTGCCTTGTTCAGGGGAACAGTGGGTTAACTGCCTTGTTCAGGGAACAGTGGGTTAACTGCCTTGTTCAGGGAACAGTGGGGTTAACTGCCTTGTTCAGGGGAACAGTGGGTTAACTGCCTTGTTCAGGGAACAGTGGGTTAACTGCCTTGTTCAGGGGAACAGTGGGTTAACTGCCTTGTTCAGGGGAACAGTGGGTTAACTGCCTTGTTCAGGGAACAGTGGGTTAAGTGCCTTATTCAGGGGAACAGTGGGTTAACTGCCTTGTTCAGGGAACAGTGGGTTAACTGCCTTGTTCAGGGAACAGTGGGTTAAGTGCCTTGTTCAGGGGAACAGTGGGTTAACTGCCTTGTTCAGGGGAACAGTGGGTTAACTGCCTTGTTCAGGGAACAGTGGGTTAACTGCCTTGTTCAGGGGAACAGTGGGTTAACTGCCTTGTTCAGGGGAACAGTGGGTTAACTGCCTTGTTCAGGGGAACAGTGGGTTAACTGCCTTGTTCAGGGGAACAGTGGGTTAACTGCCTTGTTCAGGGGAACAGTGGGTTAACTGCCTTGTTCAGGGGAACAGTGGGTTAACTGCCTTGTTCAGGGGAACAGTGGGTTAACTGCCTTGTTCAGGGGAACAGTGGGGTTAACTGCCTTGTTCAGGGGAACAGTGGGGTTAACTGCCTTGTTCAGGGGAACAGTGGGTTAACTGCCTTGTTCAGGGGAACAGTGGGGTTAACTGCCTTGTTCAGGGGAACAGTGGGTTAACTGCCTTGTTCAGGGGAACAGTGGGTTAACTGCCTTGTTCAGGGGAACAGTGGGTTAACTGCCTTGTTCAGGGAACAGTGGGTTAACTGCCTTGTTCAGGGGAACAGTGGGTTAACTGCCTTGTTCAGGGGAACAGTGGGTTAACTGCCTTGTTCAGGGGAACAGTGGGTTAACTGCCTTGTTCAGGGAACAGTGGGTTAACTGCCTTGTTCAGGGGAACAGTGGGTTAACTGCCTTGTTCAGGGAACAGTGGGTTAACTGCCTTGTTAAGGGGAACGGTGTGTTAACTGCCTTGTTCAGGGAACGGTGGGTTAACTGCCTTGTTCAGGGGAACAGTGGGTTAAACTGCCTTGTTCAGGGGAACAGTGGGTTAACTGCCTTGTTCAGGGGAACGGTGGGTTAACTGCCTTGTTCAGGGGAACAGTGGGTTAACTGCCTTGTTCAGGGGAACAGTGGGTTAACTGCCTTGTTCAGGGGAACGGTGGGTTAACTGCCTTGTTCAGGGGAACAGTGGGGTTAACTGCCTTGTTCAGGGGAACAGTGGGTTAACTGCCTTGTTCAGGGGAACAGTGGGTTAACTGCCTTGTTCAGGGGAACGGTGGGTTAACTGCCTTGTTCAGGGGAACAGTGGGTTAACTGCCTTGTTCAGGGGAACAGTGGGTTAACTGCCTTGTTCAGGGGAACGGTGGGTTAACTGCCTTGTTCAGGGGAACAGTGGGTTAACTGCCTTGTTCAGGGGAACAGTGGGTTAACTGCCTTGTTCAGGGAACAGTGGGTTAACTGCCTTGTTCAGGGGAACAGTGGGTTAACTGCCTTGTTCAGGGGAACAGTGGGTTAACTGCCTTGTTCAGGGAACAGTGGGTTAACTGCCTTGTTCAGGGGAACAGTGGGTTAACTGCCTTGTTCAGGGGAACAGTGGGTTAACTGCCTTGTTCAGGGAACAGTGGGTTAACTGCTGCCTGTGACTGGAACGAATTGCAAAAATCGCTGAAGTTGGAGACTTTTATCTCCCTCACCAACTTCAAACATCAGCTATCCGATCAGCTAACCGATCGCTGCAGCTGTACATCGTCTATAGGTAAATAGCTCACCCTTTTTCACCTACCTCATTCCCATACTGTTTTTATACTGTTTTTATTTATTTACTTTTCTGCTCTTTTGCACACCAATATCTCTACCTGTACATGCCCATCTGATCATTTATCACTCCAGTGTTAATCTGCAAAATTGTATTATTCGCCTACCTCCTCATGCCTTTTGCACACATTGTATATAGACTGCCCATTTTTTTCTACTGTGTTATTGACTTGCTAATTGTTTACTCCATGTGTAACTCTGTGTTGTCTGTTCACACTGCTATGCTTTATCTTGGCCAGGTCGCAGTTGCAAATGAGAACTTGTTCTCAACTAGCCTACCTGGTTAAATAAAGGTGAAAAAAAAAATAAAAAAATAAAAACTGCCTTGTTCAGGGGAACAGTGGGTTAACTGCCTTGTTCAGGGGAACAGTGGGTTAACTGCCTTGTTCAGGGAACAGTGGGTTAACTGCCTTGTTCAGGGGAACAGTGGGTTAACTGCCTTGTTCAGGGAACAGTGGGTTAACTGCCTTGTTCAGGGGAACAGTGGGGTTAACTGCCTTGTTCAGGGGAACAGTGGGGTTAACTGCCTTGTTCAGGGGAGCGGTGGGTTAACTGCCTTGTTCAGGGAACAGTGGGGTTAACTGCCTTGTTCAGGGGAACAGTGGGTTAACTGCCTTGTTCAGGGAACAGTGGGTTAACTGCCTTGTTCAGGGAACAGTGGGTTAACTGCCTTGTTCAGGGAACAGTGGGTTAACTGCCTTGTTCAGGGGAAACGGTGGGTTAACTGCCTTGTTCAGGGAACAGTGGGTTAACTGCCTTGTTCAGGGAACAGTGGGTTAACTGCCTTGTTCAGGGAACAGTGGGTTAACTGCCTTGTTCAGGGGAACAGTGGGTTAACTGCCTTGTTCAGGGGAACAGTGGGTTAACTGCCTTGTTCAGGGGAACAGTGGGTTAACTGCCTTGTTCAGGGGAACAGTGGGTTAACTGCCTTGTTCAGGGGAACAGTGGGTTAACTGCCTTGTTCAGGGGAACAGTGGGTTAACTGCCTTGTTCAAGGGAACAGTGGGGTTAACTGCCTTGTTCAGGGGAACAGTGGGTTAACTGCCTTGTTCAGGGGAAACGGTGGGTTAACTGCCTTGTTCAGGGAACAGTGGGTTAACTGCCTTGTTCAGGGGAACAGTGGGTTAACTGCCTTGTTCAGGGAACAGTGGGTTAACTGCCTTGTTCAGGGGAACAGTGGGTTAACTGCCTTGTTCAGGGAACAGTGGGTTAACTGCCTTGTTCAGGGGAACAGTGGGTTAACTGCCTTGTTCAGGGGAACAGTGGGTTAACTGCCTTGTTCAGGGAACAGTGGGTTAACTGCCTTGTTCAGGGAACAGTGGGGTAACTGCCTTGTTCAGGGAACAGTGGGGTAACTGCCTTGTTCAGGGGAACAGTGGGTTAACTGCCTTGTTCAGGGGAACAGTGGGTTAACTGCCTTGTTCAGGGGAACAGTGGGTTAACTGCCTTGTTCAGGGGAACAGTGGGGTAACTGCCTTGTTCAGGGGAACAGTGGGTTAACTGCCTTGTTCAGGGGTAGAATGACAGATTTTTATCTTGTCAGCTCAGGGATTCAATCTAGCTCATATTATATACAACTCATATTCTGTTCTTCTGAAATACATTTACTTCACATCATAGTGTTTCTTTAGACCTGCCGAAAATAAATCATTGATTTATTAGGATGGTTTATATTGGATTTAACGTTTTTGTATTGCGTGGAGATGCCTTAATTACGGCCAATTACCACCCCACTGGACACAGGACTACTGTTATCTTACTGAGGCCCTCTGAGGCTCTCATCATGAAGGCTGTGACAGGAAGTAAGGGGTAGATCAATTGACTGGGGGGCTGGTCCAACTCAATGTTCAAAATGAATTGGACAACCTCCCCCTCTTAGAATTAACTCAAAATAGTATTTATTACGCCCATCAAATAACAACTGTAGCAACCCTGTGTTTATAAATGTGGATAATCAACTTTGCCACTTGCAAGAGAAGTCCATGCCACGCAAGACTACGGGCCAGAAGGTTGAGGGTTCGCCGACCACCACACACGAGCTCACTCTCCTTGCCTGTTACATCACTCCCCCTGCCTGTTACATCACTCTCCTTGCCTGTTACATCACTCCCCCTGCCTGTTACATCACTCTCCTTGCCTGTTACATCACTCTCCCTGCCTGTTACATCACTCCCCCTGCCTGTTACATCACTCTCCCTGCCTGTTACATCACTCTCCCTGCCTGTTACATCACTCCCCCTGCCTGTTACATCACTCCCCCTGCCTGTTACATCACTCTCCCTGCCTGTTACATCACTCTCCTGCCTGTTACATCACTCTCCCTGCCTGTTACATCACTCCCCCTGCCTGTTACATCACTCTCCCTGCCTGTTACATCACTCCCCTGCCTGTTACATCACTCTCCCTGCCTGTTACATCACTCTCCTTGCCTGTTACATCACTCCCCCTGCCTGTTACATCACTCCCCCTGCCTGTTACATCACTCTCCCTGCCTGTTACATCACTCTCCCTGCCTGTTACATCACTCCCCCTGCCTGTTACATCACTCCCCTGCCTGTTACATCACTCTCCCTGCCTGTTACATCACTCTCCCTGCCTGTTACATCACTCTCCCTGCCTGTTACATCACTCCCCCTGCCTGTTACATCACTCTCCCTGCCTGTTACATCACTCTCCTGCCTGTTACATCCTCCCCCTGCCTGTTACATCACTCCTCCCTGCCTGTTACATCACTCTCCCTGCCTGTTACATCACTCTCCCTGCCTGTTACATCACTCTCCCTGCCTGTTACATCACTCCCCCTGCCTGTTACATCACTCTCCCTGCCTGTTACATCACTCCCCCTGCCTGTTACATCACTCTCCCTGCCTGTTACATCACTCTCCCTGCCTGTTACATCACTCTCCTTGCCTGTTACATCACTCCCCCTGCCTGTTACATCACTCCCCCTGCCTGTTACATCACTCTCCCTGCCTGTTACATCACTCTCCCTGCCTGTTACATCACTCCCCCTGCCTGTTACATCACTCTCCCTGCCTGTTACATCACTCTCCCTGCCTGTTACATCACTCTCCCTGCCTGTTACATCACTCTCCCTGCCTGTTACATCACTCCCCCTGCCTGTTACATCACTCTCTGATCAGAGCCGGATGCAGACTGTGATCAGCTAGGAGGAAATGAGATTTTCAACATTTTGTTGCCATGTGTTTATAATTCTATAAAATATATGCAACAAACATTCCACCAACAGGCTTCTATGTGAACCGCACCACACAACCAATAAACAAAGAATACCAACTTCAGCAGTCTACAGTTTTCCCCAATTGGTTAACACACATTTGCTGAAACTACAGTTCAGGTATTCAAAACTCTAAACACAAAATAGTTAGCCAATTTCCCCCAAACTCCACAGAAATCTTGCAAAATGAAACACAGCAATCAAAAATCATGTACTCCCTGATAAAAAAAGAAAAACTCTACATACAAATGAAATCTAACTTATTGACAACTGAGATCACCCTGTTACATATTCAAAACGCACATACTATCATAGCCTATTTCAGTGTTAAAACCAACATTTTGTTATGCTGTATATTGTCTGTGTTTAACTCGAACAAGAAACGGAACGCAAATGCCAACAGTGTAGTTTTATATTACAACATGACTCAAAACATGTCAAACAGCATACTGTTATTGCTTTTATATAGCTAAAAATGCAAACATACAGCAAATTTGTTTTCTATATGCAAAGGAAGAAAAAATGTTGAACATCACAGGCGATATTCTCCTTGGTCAGACAGTGGGGGAAATGTCTTCTGACATGACGCATCCACACCTGACAGGACTCTGCTGGAACGTCACCACAGGCCTCATCTATGGCCTGGAGAAGGGCCATACGTTCATGGGGTTTGCGATCATACACCTTCCACCGCCATGCTGAAAACAACTCCTCAATGGGGTTGAGAAATGGGGAATATGGTTGGAGAATTGTAAAACCTGGGATGGTCACGGAACCAATTGTGGACCTGAGCAAACCGATGTAAATGTCACGCCTTGGTCTTAGTAGCATTTTGGTCCGATCC
>NW_026289946.1:0-4067 GCF_023373465.1 Oncorhynchus keta
TCTTAGAGTGATTATCTTAATTTACCGAGGTTAGCTAGCCAGCTATTTGTCGTCCTTAACGTAGGAGACACTGCTAGCTACAGCCAACAGCTAGCCAACGTCTACTGAATAGAACTTCCGCACTCAACAACTCCGGTCGCATTCACGCTTCGCTCCACAGGTAGTATCACATTTTCATTTCATTTCATTACAGCACAACGGTTTGATTTGTTTGATCGTAGCTAGCTGCATAGCTGGCTACATGGCCGTCTTGTGTATCAAAGATAATTGTGTGTAGTCTAGAGCGATTTTCTAGGTTAGCTAGCCAGCTATTGTCGCTCTTTTAACGCAGCGTAACGTAATCAACACTGCTAGCTAGCCAGCTAGCCCTCTCGAATAGCAGCGCTGTAGAAACTATTACACTCAACGGAACGACTTGATTAGTGTAGTGTCAACAACAGCAGCCACTGCCAGCTAGCCTGGCTAAAGTCAACAACGCAGCCACTGCCGGCTAGCCTACTTCCAGCAGTACTGTATCGGCTTAATCATTTTAGTCAATAAGATTCTTGTTACGTTAGTGCTAACTTCTGAATATCTTCGGCACTAGTCCAGTTTGTCATTCCACCTTCCTTGCATAGCGTGAGCTCTTCTTTTTTTCAGCTCTGTCAACTATGTGTCTGTCTATCCCTGTTATTCCCCCTTCTCCGCAATAGACCATACAAACGCTTCCACATCATGAAGGGCCGCGGCCACCTAATCTGGTGGTCCCAGCGCGCATTTACCCACGTGGAGTTCCAGGGTCTCCGGGTAGCCTTCTGGAACTGCCGATCTGCGGCCAACAAGGCAGAGTTCATCTCAGCCTATGCCTCCCTCCAGTCCCTTGACTTCTTGGCACTGACGGAAACATGGATCACCACAGATAACACTGCTACTCCTACTGCTCTCTCTTCGTCCGCCCACGTGCCCCGCACACCTCTGAGAGCTTGGTCAGCGGGTGGTGGCACCGGGACCCAAAAATTGCCCTCGCTAGAAGCATGTGTTTCAGACATAAGGAAGTGGATGGCTGCAAACTTTCTACTATTAAACCTCGGACAAAACAGAGATGCTTGTTCTAGGTCCACAGGAAACAAGAGATCTTCTGTTGAATCTGACAATTAATCTTAATGGTTGTACAGTCGTCTCAAATAAAACTGTGAAGGACCTCGGCGTTACTCTGGACCCTGATCTCTTTTGAAGAACATATCAAGACCATTTCGAGGACAGCTTTTTTCCATCTACGTAACATTGCAAAAATCAGAAACTTTCTGTCCAAAAATGATGCAGAAAAATTAATCCATGCTTTTGTCACTTCTAGGTTAGACTACTGCAATGCTCTATTTTCCGGCTACCCGGATAAAGCACTAAATAAACTTCAGTTAGTGCTAAATACGGCTGCTAGAATCCTGACTAGAACCAAAAAATTTGATCATATTACTCCAGTGCTAGCCTCTCTACACTGGCTTCCTGTCAAAGCAAGGGCTGATTTCAAGGTTTTACTGCTAACCTACAAAGCATTACATGGGCTTGCTCCTACCTACCTCTCTGATTTGGTCCTGCCGTACATACCTACACGTACGCTACGGTCACAAGACGCAGGCCTCCTAATTGTCCCTAGAATTTCTAAGCAAACAGCTGGAGGCAGGGCTTTCTCCTATAGAGCTCCATTTTTATGGAACGGTCTGCCTACCCATGTCAGAGACGCAAACTCGGTCTCAACCTTTAAGTCTTTACTGAAGACTCATCTCTTCAGTGGGTCATATGATTGAGTGTAGTCTGGCCCAGGAGTGGGAAGGTGAACGGAAAGGCTCTGGAGCAACGAACCGCCCTTGCTGTCTCTGCCTGGCCGGTTCCCCTCTTTCCACTGGGATTCTCTGCCTCTAACCCTGTTACGGGGGCTGAGTCACTGGCTTGCTGGGGCTCTCTCGTGCCGTCCCTGGGGGGTGCGTCACCTGGGTGGGTTGATTCACTGTTGTGGTCGGCCTGTCTGGGTTGCCCCCCTTGGGTTGTACCGTGGCGGAGATCTTTGTGGGCTATACTCGGCCTTGTCTCAGGATGGTAAGTTGGTGGTTGAAGATATCCCTCTAGTGGTGTGGGGGATGTGCTTTGGCAAAGTGGGTGGGGTTATATCCTTCCTGTTTGGCCCTGTCCGGGGTGTCCTCGGATGGGGCCACAGTGTCTCCTGACCCCTCCTGTCTCAGCCTCCAGTATTTATGCTGCAGTAGTTTATGTGTCGGGGGCTAGGGTCAGTTTGTTATATCTGGAGTACTTCTCCTGTCCTATTCGGTGTCCTGTGTGAATCTAAGTGTGCGTTCTCTAATTCTCTCCTTCTCTCTTTCTTTCTCTCTCTCGGAGGACCTGAGCCCTAGGACCATGTCCCAGGACTACCTGACATGAGGACTCCTTGCTGTCCCCAGTCCACCTGGCCATGCTCCTGCTCCAGTTTCAACTGACCTGAGCCCTAGGACCGTGCCCCAGGACTACCTGACATGAAGGCTCCTTGCTGTCCCCAGTCCACCTGACTGTGCTGCTGCTCCAGTTTCAACTGTTCTGCCTTATTATTATTCGACCATGCTGGTCATTTATGAACATTTGAACATCTTGGTCATGTTCTGTTATAATCTCTACCCGGCACAGCCAGAAGAGGACTGGCCACCCCACATAGCCCGGTTCCTCTCTAGGTTTCTTCCTAGGTTTTGGCCTTTCTAGGGAGTTTTTCCTAGCCACCGTGCTTTTACACCTGCATTGTTTGCTGTTTGGGGTTTTAGGCTGGGTTTCTGTACAGCACTTTGAGATATCAGCTGATGTACGAAGGGCTATATAAATAAATTTGATTTGATTTGATTTGATCATCTCTCCCAAGTGGTCATTCTCTCTTTCTCCCCTTACCCATCTGTCTATCGCCTCCTTTGAATTTCATGCTGTCACAGTTACCAGCCCTTTCAAGCTTAACATCCTTATCATTTATCGCCCTCCAGGTCCCCTCGGAGAGTTCATCAATGAGCTTGATGTCTTGATAAGCTCCTTTCCTGAGGACGGCTCACCTCTCACAGTTCTGGGCGACTTAACCTCCCCATGTCTACCTTTGACTCATTCCTCTCTGCCTCCTCCTTTCCCTCCTCTCCTCTTTTGACCTCACCCTCTCACCTTCCCCCTACTCACAAGGCAGGCACAGCTCGACCTCATCTTTACTAGATGCTGTTCTTCCACCAACCTCATTGCAACTCCTCCAAGGTCTCAAGACCACTACCTTGTATCCTTTTTGGCTCTGCAGCATCCAGCACTTCCCACTGCCCTACGGATGGTATTGCGCTGTCCCAACCTTCGCTCTCTTTCATTTCTCTCTCTTCTATCTCTCATCTCTTTCTCTATCAAGCCCTTTTCCAACCTATCTCCTGATTCTGCCTCCTCAGCCCTCCTCTCCTCCCTTTCTGCATCCTTTGACTCTCTATGTCCCCTATCCTCCAGGCCGGCTCGGTCCTCCCCTCCCGCTCCGGGCTCCGACGACCATTGCGAGGTCACAGAACAGGGCTCCGGGCAGCCGAAGGAAATGGAGGAAAACTCGCCTCAAGTGGATCTGGCATCCTCTTACCCCTCCTCTCTACATTTTCCTCCTCTGTCTCCTGCTGCGAGTTTCACTTTCTCTACCACTCTAAATTCCAAGCATCTGCCTCTAACTCCTAGGAAGCTCTTCACCTTCTCCTCCTCCTGAATCCTGCTGTAGAGGAACTCACCCGACGACGATTGACACACATCATTAGACGAGAGAGCACTTCGCCAACCATTTTGAAAAGAAGCGTCGCATTTACATCTCGATCTCGTTTGCTAAGTCAACGACACCGCTGAGTCTTGCTCATACTGCCTTACTCCTTGTGTCTGACCTTTCCTTTCCAGATGAAATCTTGCTGCCTTGTGACGGCTGCCGCCCAACAACCTGCCCAATCGAGCCTATCCCCCCTCTCTTCTCCAGACCATTTCCGGAGACCTTCTCCCTTACCTCACCTCGCTCATCAACTCATCCCTGACCGCTGGCTACGTCCCTTCCGTCTTCA
>NW_026289947.1:0-3605 GCF_023373465.1 Oncorhynchus keta
CTCCCTTACCTCACCTCGCTCATCAACTCATCCCTGACCGCTGGCTACGTCCCTTCCGTCTTCAAGAGAGCGAGAGTTGCACCCCTTCTGAAAAAACCTACACTCGATCCCTCCGATGTCAACAACTACAGACCAGTATCCCTTCTTTCTTTTCTCTCCAAAACTCTTGAACGTGCCGTCCTTGGCCAGCTCTCCCGCTATCTCTCTCAGAATGACCTTCTTGATCCAAATCAGTCAGGTTTCAAGACTAGTCATTCAACTGAGACTGCTCTTCTCTGTATCACGGAGGCGCTCCGCACTGCTAAAGCTAACTCTCTCTCCTCTGCTCTCATCCTTCTAGACCTATCGGCTGCCTTCGATACTGTGAACCATCAGATCCTCCTCTCCACCCTCTCCGAGTTGGGCATCTCCGGCGCGGCCCACGCTTGGATTGCGTCCTACCTGACAGGTCGCTCCTACCAGGTGGCGTGGCGAGAATCTGTCTCCTCACCACGCGCTCTCACCACTGGTGTCCCCCAGGGCTCTGTTCTAGGCCCTCTCATATTCTCGCTATACACCAAGTCACTTGGCTCTGTCATAACCTCACATGGTCTCTCCTATCATTGCTATGCAGACGACACACAATTAATCTTCTCCTTTTCCCCTTCTGATGACCAGGTGGCGAATCACATCTCTGCATGTCTGGCAGACATATCAGTGTGGATGACGGATCACCACCTCAAGCTGAACCTCGGCAAGACGGAGCTGCTCTTCCTCCCGGGGAAGGACTGCCCGTTCCATGATCTCGCCATCACGGTTGACAACTCCATTGTGTCCTCCTCCCAGAGCGCTAAGAACCTTGGCGTGATCCTGGACAACACCCTGTCGTTCTCAACTAACATCAAGGCGGTGGCCCGTTCCTGTAGGTTCATGCTCTACAACATCCGCAGAGTACGACCCTGCCTCACACAGGAAGCGGCGCAGGTCCTAATCCAGGCACTTGTCATCTCCCGTCTGGATTACTGCAACTCGCTGTTGGCTGGGCTCCCTGCCTGTGCCATTAAACCCCTACAACTCATCCAGAACGCCGCAGCCCGTCTGGTGTTCAACCTTCCCAAGTTCTCTCACGTCACCCCGCTCCTCCGCTCTCTCCACTGGCTTCCAGTTGAAGCTCGCATCCGCTACAAGACCATGGTGCTTGCCTACGGAGCTGTGAGGGGAACGGCACCTCAGTACCTCCAGGCTCTGATCAGGCCCTACACCCAAACAAGGGCACTGCGTTCATCCACCTCTGGCCTGCTCGCCTCCCTACCACTGAGGAAGTACAGTTCCCGCTCAGCCCAGTCAAAACTGTTCGCTGCTCTGGCTCCCCAATGGTGGAACAAACTCCCTCACGACGCCAGGACAGCGGAGTCAATCACCACCTTCCGGAGACACCTGAAACCCCACCTCTTTAAGGAATACCTAGGATAGGATAAAGTAATCCTTCTCACCCCCCTTAAAAGATTTAGATGCACTATTGTAAAGTGGCTGTTCCACTGGATGGCATAAGGTGAATGCACCAATTTGTAAGTCGCTCTGGATAAGAGCGTCTGCTAAATGACTTAAATGTAAATGTATGTAAATGTAATGATTTATCATGAGGGCCATAAACAATAACTAGTAATGATTTATCCTGAGAGGGCCATAAACAATAACTAGTAATGATTTATCATGAGGGCCATAAACAATAACTAGTAATGATTTATACTGAGAGGGCCATAAACAATAACTAGTAATGATTTATCATGAGGGCCATAAACAATAACTAGTAATGATTTATCCTGAGAGGGCCATAAACAATAACTAGTAATGATTTATCCTGAGAGGGCCATAAACAATAACTAGTAATGATTTATCATGAGGGCCATAAACAATAACTAGTAATGATTTATCCTGAGAGGGCCATAAACAATAACTAGTAATGATTTATCCTGAGAGGGCCATAAACAATAACTAGTAATGATTTATCCTGAGAGGGCCATAAACAATAACTAGTAATCCTGCATACTCCTAGAAAGTTTCAAAACTCACCTTTCTGGTAAAAATAGTTATACATTGCTGAGGTGTAGTCACTTTTGAGGACACAAGCTCAAGTACAAATATGATACAAATATTATTTATTTCCTATTCAACAAAACTGTATGAATAAGGCTTGAAATGACATATGCTTTCGAAATATAGCATGATCAAATGATAAAATGATTCTAAGACCTTATTAATTTTCTAAAGGTCTCTCCTGATCGAAATGTCTCATCGCTATGTTGTCTCACAGAGCTCTAGCTTGGCTTCCTGAACTCGCTAGGAACTAGCCTTTCATTTCATATTAATATTGTCCATCTATGACAAACAGAAAGTGTTTTGTTTAAAATTATTTTAGATCAATGCCAATAAATCAATCTCTGAAAGTGCTGCCGTGATGAAACCACTCTCTCCTGCTGCGCTACGATGTAACGATTGCAGGCACGTGCTTTGTCTATGGCTGTGATGTAGGGTTCAGCGAGGAGTTGATGGACAGTCGGAAGAGCGAATGAAATGGTAAGAGGGACATCCCAGATTTCACATCCTACGTCATACAGACCCAGAAAGAAATACTGGTGTGTCCGTGGGAACAATGCAAGACATTCCGATCTACTGTATCCACTGTATCTACTGTATCCACAGATTGATTTATAAGAGAACATGTCATTCGGAGGCAGTACTTTAGGTAAAAAAACAATAAGATATGAAGCTCTAGTATGGATCTACATTAAGTGTCTCTTCATTGGCTACAAAATGTGGGTCCTGGGTCAGTCATTGGCTAAAGATTAGTATGTGGGTGGGACAGGGTCATTGTGTGTGTTACCTGTGTGTATCCTGCGGTGGGCTTTGAGGTGTGAGCTCTTGGTGTACACCTTGTTACAGCCATCATAGTCACACATATGGACACGTCTCCTCTTCATATCCGGCGAATCTGGATCCACCTGCATGTCCATGTCTACGCCTGACCTGAGAGAGAGAGGCGGGAAGGCAAAGGATAGAGAGAGAAGGAAAGAGACGGAGAGAGAAACAATGGAAGAGAGAGAGAAGGAAAGAGACGGAGAGAGGAAGGCAAAGGAGAGAGAGAAGGAAAGAGACGGAGAGAGGAAGGCAAAGGAGAGAGAGAGAAGGAAAGAGACGGAGAGAGAAACAATGGAAGAGAGAGAGAGAGGAAGGCAAAGGAGAGAGAGAGAGAGAGAGAGAGGAAGGCAAAGGAGAGAGAGAGAAGGAAAGAGACGGAGAGAGGAAGGCAAAGGAGAGAGAGAAGGAAAGAGACGGAGAGAGGAAGGCAAAGAAGAGAGAGAGAAGGAAAGAGACGGAGAGAGGAAGGCAAAGAAGAGAGAGAGAGAGAGAGAGAGAGAGAGAGAGAGAGAGAGAGTTACATGCATTGAGTCGTGTATTTAGTGAAATGACAGAATGTCAGAGGATCACCTGTATTAGCAGGATTACTAGAAAGAAGCGAGTTACTTGAATATGAACTGTTAGTGTTACCTGACCATATTTCATGCATCTGACTAACACCTCTAGAGCCCCACCCATAATGTCTATGTCCCAAATAACCCTGGAAG
>NW_026289948.1:0-4118 GCF_023373465.1 Oncorhynchus keta
TCATTGTCAGAATAAAATAAAAAACTTCTATCGCTGTAGAATGATCACACCCGTGTGTTGGTACATGTGAAAAGGTTAAACACTGTTTCCCATGCTTATTCAATGAACATGCACCTGTGGAACAGTCGTAAACCTTCTTAGGGATAGGCGTCCCGCTAGCGAAATTGCAGGGCACGCAATTCAAATAAATATTTGTGATATTAAACATTCGTGACCACACAATTATCTTGCGTAATTTAAAAGCTTAAATTCTTGTTAACCTCTTCAACCTATGGGGGCGCTATGTCATTATTGGATAAAAAGACGTGCCCGTTTTAAGCACAATATTTTGTCACGAAAAGATGCTCGATTTTGCATGGAATTGACAGCCTTGGAAAGACAAAACTCTGACGTTTCCAAAACTGCAAAGATATTATCTGTGAGTGCCCCAGAACTAATGTTACAGGCGAAACCAAGATGAAACTTCAAACAGGAAATGAACAGTGTTTTCTATTCACACATACTAATCATATGCATATACTATATTCCTGGCATGAGTAGCAGGGTGCTGAAATGTTGCGCAATTTTTAACAGAATGTTCGAAAAAGTAGGGGGTAGGATCAACAGGTTAAAATCACAAATAGCGATTAAATAAATCACTTACTTTTGAAATCTCTTTCTCTGTTTGCAATCCAAAGGGTCCCAGCTACAATATGAATTGTCGTTTTGTTAGATAAATTCCTCCCAAAAAGTCTGTTTTGATTTTAAAAATCCACTCATTCAACACTCATTCAACACAAAGACAAAGGAGTCCAAAAAGCTACCTCTAAGCATTGTTCAAACAAGCCAAACTTAATTTCTATTTAATCCTAATTATCCTAAAATGTAAATAAACTATAATATTTCATACGGAAAGAAGTATATTCAATAGAAAATATTTTGAGCCGGGAGTCTTGGTACTAGAAACTTCAACATGTTTTCCATACAATGCTACCAATTATATACATATCCTGGCTTCTAGGCCTGAGTAACAGGCAGTTTACTTTGGGCACGTCAGTCAGGCAGAAATTCAGGAAAATAGACCATGGCTCTAATTATTTTAAGACACTAACAGCTTACAGACTGTAGGTAATTAAGGTCACAGTTATGAAAACTTAGGACACTAAAGAGGCCTTTCAACTGACTCTGAAAAACAACAAAAGAGAGATGCCCAGGGACCCTGCTTATCTGTGGGAACATGCCTTAGGCAAGGAGGCATGAGGACTGCAGATGTGGCCAGGGCAATAAATTGCTATGTCCGTACTGTGAGAAGCCTAAGACGGCGCTACAGGGAGATAGTACAGACAGCTGATCATCATCGCAGGGTCAGACCACGTAGCAACACCTGCACACGATCGGTACATCCGAACATAACACATGTGGGACAGGAACAGGATGGCAACAACAACTACGCAAATTACACCAGGACAATCTCTCCATCAGTGCCAAGACTGTCCGCAATAGGCAGAGAGAGGCTGGACTGAGGGCTTGTAGGCCTGTTGTAGGCAGGTCCTCACCAGACATCAACAGCAACAACGTCGCCTACGGGTACAAACCCACCATCGCTGGACCAAACAGGGCTGGCAAAAGTACTCTTCACTGACGACTCACGGTTTTGTCTCAAATGGGGTGATGGTCGGATTCACATTTATCGTCGAAGGAATGAGCATTACACTGAGGCCTGTACTCTGGAGCGGGATCGATTTGGAGGTGGAGGGTCCGTCATGGTCTTGGGTGGTGTGTCATAGCATCATCAGACTGAGCTTGTTGTCATTGCAGGCAATCTCAATGCTGTGCGTTACATCCTCCCTCATGTGGTACCCTTCCTGCAGGCTCATCCTGACATGACCCTCCAGCATGACAATGCCACCAGCTATACTGCTTCTACTGTGCGTGATTTCCTGCAAGCCCGGAATGTTAGTGTTCTGCCGTGGCCAGCAAAGAGACCGTATCTCAATCCCATTGAGCACGTCTGGGACCTGTCGGATTGGAGGTTGAGGGCTAGGGCCATTCCCCCCTGAAATGTATGGGAACTTGCAGGTGCCTTGGTGGAAGAGTGGGGTAACATCTCACTGCAAGAACTGGCAAAGCTGGTGCAGTCCATGAGGAGGAGATGAACTGCAGTACTTAATGCAGCTGGTGGCCACACCAGATACTGACTGTTGCTTATGATTTTGACCCCCACACTTTGTTCAGGGACGCATTATTTTATTTATGTTAGTCACATATTTATTTTAATTTTATTTTAATTTCACCTTTATTTAACCAGGTAGGCAAGTTGAGAACAAGTTCTCATTTACAATTGTGACCTGGCCAAGATAAAAGCAAAGCAGTTCGACACATACAACGACACAGAGTTACACGTGGAGTAAAACAAACGTACAGTCAATAATTCAGTAGAAACAAGTCTATATACGATGTGAGCAAATGAGGTGAGATAAGGGAGGTTAAGGCAAAAAAAGGCCATGGTGGCAAAGTAAATACTACCATCCGCTGAGGGTACTTATGGGTTCCAGGGCTCCCTCAGTGTACGGTACCTGGAACCCATAAGTACCCTCAGCGGACGGTACCTGGAACCCGTAGGTACTGTTTGACATGTTCCTGCATGGATTATCGGCGGGGGTAAAGGACAAGCTTGCAGCCCGGGAACGACTGTTGGATCTAGACTCACTCATCGCCTTAACCATCCGGATCAATGGACAGTTACTGGAATGTCGGAGGGAGAAGAGGTCTAATTTGACTCCCTCCAGGATCACACCTTGCATTTGATGAACTCCGGGAAGTCCCAGAGAGGATCCGAGCTTACCCGAGTTCCTCCAAGAGCCTCCGAAGACTGTCAAGTCGCCTCTTCCTGAGCCGATGCAGCTCAGCAGGGCTAGGGTGCCTCCAACCGAACTCATACGCAGACCGAACACCCTGAGTTGTCTGTATTGTGGTACTCTCTGTCATTATGTGTCTACCTGTCCCTTCAAGAGACCCAGCTCATTTGTAGTAGTGAGTACTCTGGTGGGTCTTAAAGGTAATTGTTCTTCTCCCCTTACTCGCCCCTCTCTCCATGCCATCCTGCTGTGGGGGCAACCAGTCCAAGTCTCTCCAGGTACTCATCGACTCGGAGGTCGACGTCAGTCTCATGGACGTTACCCTGGCGTCCGAGCTGGGCATCCCCACTCAACCCAGAGGATTCCAGTACCTGGTTGACTTGGAGGGCTTAGGCCCGGGGGAGAGGTGCTGGGTCTCCACTAGGGACATCCCAGGCTTCATCTCTGAGTTCCAGCACCGGCAACCCGGCACCCCGCTCAACCAGGTATGCGCACAGGGGTGGGGGGTGGGGGGGCTACTGTCACTCCCTGATCTCCACCTCTGGATTACCGACTTCTGCCTAACCTGAGCATGCCTGCCATCCTGTACTTTGGTCTCTGCTCTGGATTATCGACTCCTGCCTGCCTTGACCTTGTCATTTGCCTACCCCTGTGGTTACAATAAACATTGTTACTTCACACAGCCTGCAGTTGGGTCTTACCTTGATTCCTGATAGTTACTAAAGTTGCACTTAAACACTCATTATTTACAGAAAGTCTCAGACCACTTGCGATTCACTTTATACACAGAAGATCTCTGCTAAACAAAAAATCAAGATGTTTGTTTTTCTCTGTGACCACTGATAACTTCAGAACAAAGTTAATAACTACAAACACAAAGTTGCCAGTGTCTTTTCTGTTGTTACAGTTAAGCGAAGGATAACAAGATGATTCAAATTAAATATTAGATAACTGCATTAAAATCTAAATTCAGTAGGCCTAAAGGCTACATACAGTGCCTTTGGAAAGTATTCAGACCCATTGACTTTTTTCACAATTGATTAAATTGTTCGTTTCCTCATCAACCTACACACAATAGCAGATAATACATAGCAAATACAGGTTTTTAGAAATGTTTGCTAACCTATTTAAAAAAAAACGGAAACATCACATTTACATAAGTATTCAGAGCCTTTACTCATTACTTTGTTGAAGCACCGATGGCACCGATGGCAGTGATTACAGCATCGAGTCTTCTTGGGAATGATGCTACAAGCTTGGCACACCTGTATTTGGAGAGTT
>NW_026289949.1:0-5812 GCF_023373465.1 Oncorhynchus keta
AACCACTAGACTACCTGCTGGTTACTAGTCCAACACTCTAACCACTAGGCTGCCTGCTGGTTATAGTCCAACACTCTAACCCGAGGCTACCTGCTGGTTACTGGTCCAACGCTCTAACAACTAGGCTACCTTCTGTTTACTAGTCCAACACTCTAACAACTAGACTACCTGCTGTGGTTACTAGTCAATGTTCTAACCACTAGGCTACCTGCTGGTAACTAGTCAACTTACTATAACCACTAGACTGCCTGCTGGTTACTAGTCCAATGTTCTAACCACTAGGTTACCTGCTGGTTACTGGCCCCAATGCTCTAACCACTAGGCTACCTGCTGGTAACTAGTCCAACACTCTAACCACTAGGCTACCTGCTGGTAGTAACTAGTCCAACACTCTAACCACTGGCTGCCACCGCGGTACTGGTCAACCCAGTAAACTAGACTGCCTGCAATCTAACCACTAGACTACCTGCTGGTTACTGGTCCAATGTTCTAACCACTAGGCTGCCTGCAGTTGCTAATTACCAGTAATTTCCAACCACTAGGCTACCTGCTGGTTGCTGTCCAACACTCTAACCACTAGGCTACCTGCTGGTAACTAGTCCAACACTCTAACCACTAGGTAACATACTGGTTACTGGCCCAATGCTCTAACCACTAGGCTACCCTGTTGCTGGTCCAATGTTCTACTAGACTGCCAATGTTTTGGTCAATGTTCTAACCACTAGACTACTGCTGGTTGCTGGTCAATGCTCTAACCACTGGGCTGCCTGCTGGTTGCCTGGTCAATGTTCTAACCACTAGGCTACCTGCTGGTTACTAGTCCAATGTTCTAACCACTAGGCTACCTGCTGGTTACTAATCCAATGTTCTAACCACTAGGCTACCTGCTGGTTGCCAATCCAGCAGCTCCAACCACTAGGCTACCTGCTGGTTACTAGTCCAACACTCTAACCACTAGGCTACCTGCTGGTTTACTAGTCCAACGCTCTAACCACTAGGCTACCTGCTGGTTACTGGTCCAACACTCTAACCACTGGGCTACCTGCTGGTTACTGGTCCAACACTCTAACCACTAGGCTACCCTGCTGGTTACTGGTCCAACGCTCAACCACTGGGCTACCTGCTGGTTGCTAGTCCAACGCTCTAACCACCAGGCTACCTGCTGGTTGCTAGTCCAACACTAACCTCTGGGCTCTACAGTTCTGCTGGTTCCAGTCCAACACTCTAACCACTGGGCTACCTGCTGGTTCTACCTGCTAACCACTAGTCTACCTGCTGGTTGCTAGTCCAACGCTCCTAACCACTAGTCTACCTGCTGGTTACTAGTCCAACACTCTAACCACTAGTCTACCTGCTGGTTACTTTGATCCAACGCTCTAACCACTAGTCTACCTGCTGGTTTGCTAGTCCTTACTCTAACCACTAGGCTACCTGCTGGTTACTAGTCCAACCTCCTAACCACTAGGCCCTGCTGGTTACTGGTGTGCTCTAACCACTACGCTACCTGCCACCCCAAAAAGCCAAATATAATAGTAAATTGTAAATAGTAAACATTATGGAAGCTCTACGTTTGACATATTTGGGAAAGATGATGAGGCATTTGATGTGTTTTGCAGTGGTCATGCTCACTGTGTTCATGTGTAAATATGTGTTTTTTGTTTTTTTGTTTGAGTGGGTCAGTTCTACTAAAATACAGTGACAATAAAATCACGTGGTTTATTAAAGTACATCTCACAACATCGTTGTTGTTTTTTTGTTTACCCAACTCTATTTGTATACAACATCCAGAAACAACATCTAACAGACCTCGTCTAGTGAGGGGAGAAAAATGACATAAATGGATGAGAACTCAATCTGCTGTTTGACAGAATCCTTTTGAGAGGAGATCTGGATGATTTCGAGAAAGGGGACAGGGGCGGTGCTGAATGGCTGTAACAGCCCCCCTCTCTGCACACACACACACACACACACACACACACACACACACACACACACACACACACACACACACACACACACACACACACACATACAAACACACACCCCATACGCCCCAATGAGCAAGCCTGGCGGCCAGATGCTAAAGGGACAAATCCGACCCGAGTTAAGCGCACGTAAATGGAACCTATTCACTTTTTATGCACCTATGTGTATTCTGACCCTGAACTTAAGCCTGAGAAGAGCCCGCTATTCACCTGCTATTCACCTGCTATTCACCACTATTCATCTGCTATTCACCCGCTATTCATCTGCTATTCACCTGCTATTCACCACTATTAATCTGCTATTCACCACTATTCACCTGCTGTTCACCTGCTGTTCACCCGCTGTTCACCCGCTGTTCACCCGCTATTAACCCGCTATTCACCACTATTGACCCGCTCGATTCACCCGCTGTTCACCCGCTATTCACCCGCTATTCACCCGCTGTTCACCCGCTATTCACCCGCTATTAACCCGCTATTCACCCACTATTGACCCGCTCGATTCACCCGCTGTTCACCCGCTATTCACCTGCTATTCACCCGCTATTCACCCGCTATTCACCTGCTGTTCACCAGCTATTCACCTGCTATTCACCTGCTATTCACCTGCTGTTCACCAGCTATTCACCTGCTATTCACACGCTATTCACCCGCTATTATCCCGCTATTTACCCGCTATTCACCACTATTCACCCACTATTCACCCGCTATTCACCCACTATTCACCCGCTATTCACCTGCTATTCACCCGCTGTTCACCCGCTGTTCACCCGCTATTCACCACTATTCACCCACTATTAACCCGCTAATTGCCACTATTCACCCGCTGTTCTGGCTATTCACCTGCTATTCACCGCTATTCACCTGCTGTTCACCAGCTATTCACCTGCCCCTATTCACCCGCTATTCACCCGCTATTATCCCGCTATTCACCCATAAAATGCATATTCACCACTATTCACCGTTATTCTTCCACTATTCACCGCTATTCGCTTATATATTCACCGCTGTTCACCCACCTATTCACCCAGCTATTAACCAGCTATTCACCAGCTATTCACCACTATTCTGCCCGCTATTCACCTGCTATTCACCTGCTATTCACCCGCTATTCACCCAGCTTTCACCTGCTATTCCGCTATTCACCCGCTATTCACCTGCTATTCACCACTATTCACCTGCTATTCACCTGCTGTTAGCCCGCTATTCACCTGCTATTCACCCGCTATTCACCTGCTATTCACATTTACATTTACATTTAAGTCATTTAGCAGACGCTCTTATCCAGAGCGACTTACAAATTGGTGCATTCACCTTATGACATCCAGTGGAACAGTCACTTTACAATAGTGCATCTAAATCTTAAAAGGGGGTGAGAAGGATTACTTATCCTATCCTAGGTATTCCTTAAAGAGGTGGGGTTTCAGGTGTCTCCGGAAGGTGGTGATTGACTCCGCTGTCCTGGCGTCGTGAGGGAGTTTGTTCCACCATTGGGGGCCAGAGCAGCGAACAGTTTTGACTGGGCTGAGCGGGAACTGTACTTCCTCAGTGGTAGGGAGGCGAGCAGGCCAGAGGTGGATGAACGCAGTGCCCTTGTTTGGGTGTAGGGCCTGATCAGAGCCTGGAGGTACTGAGGTGCCGTTCCCCTCACAGCTCCGTAGGCAAGCACCATGGTCTTGTAGCGGATGCGAGCTTCAACTGGAAGCCAGTGGAGAGAGCGGAGAGCGGGGTGACGTGAGAGAACTTAGGAAGGTTGAACACCAGACGGGCTGCGGCGTTCTGGATGAGTTGTAGGGGTTTAATGGCACAGGCAGGGAGCCCAGCCAACAGCGAGTTGCAGTAATCCAGACGGGGAGATGACAAGTGCCTGGATTAGGACCTGCGCCGCTTCCTGTGTGAGGCAGGGTCGTACTCTGCGGATGTTGTAGAGCATGAACCTACAGGAACGGGCCACCGCCTTGATGTTAGTTGAGAACGACAGGGTGTTGTCCAGGATCACGCCAAGGTTCTTAGCGCTCTGGGAGGAGGACACAATGGAGTTGTCAACCGTGATGGCGAGATCATGGAACGGGCAGTCCTTCCCCGGGAGGAAGAGCAGCTCCGTCTTGCCGAGGTTCAGCTTGAGGTGGTGATCCGTCATCCACACTGATATGTCTGCCAGACATGCAGAGATGCGATTCGCCACCTGGTCATCAGAAGGGGAAAGGAGAAGATTAATTGTGTGTCGTCTGCATAGCAATGATAGGAGAGACCATGTGAGGTTATGACAGAGCCAAGTGACTTGGTGTATAGCGAGAATAGGAGAGGGCCTAGAACAGAGCCCTGGGGACACCAGTGGTGAGAGCGCGTGGTGAGGAGACAGATTCTCGCCACGCCACCTGGTAGGAGCGACCTGTCAGGTAGGACGCAATCCAAGCGTGGGCCGCGCCGAGAGATGCCCAACTCGGAGAGGGTGGAGAGGAGGATCTGATGGTTCACAGTATCGAAGGCAGCCGATAGGTCTAGAAGGATGAGAGCAGAGGAGAGAGAGTTAGCTTTAGCAGTGCGGAGCGCCTCCGTGATACAGAGAAGAGCAGTCTCAGTTGAATGACTAGTCTTGAAACCTGACTGATTTGGATCAAGAAGGTCATTCTGAGAGAGATAGCGGGAGAGCTGGCCAAGGACGGCACGTTCAAGAGTTTTGGAGAGAAAAAGAAAAGAAGGGATACTGGTCTGTAGTTGTTGACATCGGAGGGATCGAGTGTAGGTTTTTTCAGAAGGGGTGCAACTCTCGCTCTCTTGAAGACGGAAGGGAGCGTAGCCAGCGGTCAGGGATGAGTTGATGAGCGAGGTGAGGTAAGGAGAGAAGGTCTCCGGAAATGGTCTGGAGAAGAGAGGGAGGGGATAGGGTCAAGCGGGCAGGTTGTTGGCGTGACCGGCCGTCACAAGACGCCAAGATTTCATCTGGAGAGAGAGGGGAGAAAGAGGTCAGAGCACAGGGTAGGGCAGTGTGGAGCAGAACCAGCGGTGTCGTTTGACTTAGCAAACGAGGATCGGATGTCGTCGACCTTCTTTTCAAAATGGTTGACGAAGTCATCTGCAGAGAGGAGGAGGGGGAGGGGAGGAGGATTCAGGAGGGAGGAGAAGGTGGCAAAGAGCTTCCTAGGGTTAGAGGCAGAAGCTTGGAATTCAGAGTGGTAGAAAGTGGCTTAGCAGCAGAGACAGAAGAGGAAAATGTAGAGAGGAGGGAGCGAAAAGGATGCCAGGTCCGCAGGGAGGCGAGTTTTCCTCCATTTCCGCTCGGCTACCCACTATTCACCCGCTGTTCACCTGCTATTCACCACTATTCACCACTATTCACCCACTATTCACCCGCTATTCACCCGCTATTCACCTGCTATTCACCTGCTATTCACCACTGTTCACCTGCTATTCACCCGCTATTCACCTGCTATTCACCTGCTATTCACCTGCTAGTCGTTCTGGGTCGGCGATCGAGGAAAGCAAGGTGTGTCAGGAGGCGTGTCTACAGATACACCATATTAATGAAGGTGTGCTGGGCGTGTCTACAAATACACCATATTAATGAAGGTGTGTTGGAGCGTGTCTACAGATACACCATATTAATGAAGGTGTGTTGGAGCGTGTCTACAGATACACCATATTAATGAAGGTGTGTTGGAGGCGTGTCTACAGATACACCACATATTAATGAAGGTGTGTTGGAGGCGTGTCTACAGATACACCATATTAATTAAGGTGTGTTGGAGCGTGCCTAGAAGCCCATTAATGAAGGTGTGCTGGAGGCGTGTCTACAGATACACCATATTAATGAAGGTGTGTTGGAG
>NW_026289950.1:0-19782 GCF_023373465.1 Oncorhynchus keta
ACTACCACAAACCCTCCTATGAAATGCTGCCCCAAAACCCTCCTACAACGTTAATGGATACTCCAAACCCTCCTACAACATTAATGGATACTCCCAAACCCTCCTACAACATTAATGGATACTCCAAACCCTCCTACAACATTAATGGATACTCCACACCCTCCTACAACATTAATGGATACTCCAAACCTCCTACAACATTAATGGATACTCCAAACCCTCCTACAACATTAATGGATACTCCAAACCCTCCTACAACGTTAATGGATACTCCAAACCCTCCTACAACATTAATGGATACTCCACACCCTCCTACAACATTAATGGATACTCCAAACCCTCCTACAACGTTAATGGATACTCCAAACCCTCCTACAACATTAATGGATACTCCACACCCCTCCTACAACATTAATGGATACTCCAAACCCTCCTACAACGTTAATGGATACCCAAACCCTCCTACAACATTAATGGATACTCCAAACCCTCCTACAACATTAATGGATACTCCAAACCCTCCTACAACGTTAATGGATACCCAAACCCTCCTACAACATTAATGGATACTCCAAACCCTCCTACAACATTAATGGATACTCCAAACCCTCTGTCATGGATGACAAAGTAGGTAACAAGAGACACTGAGATGGAAATATTCCTCCAATTTACAAAAATACACAAAAAATACACATTATGACAAGATAAACGAAAAGTATGTTAAAAAGACAAATATAAACAGAATTAAAATACAAAATAAAAACAGTCCTAATGCTTCAACTTAAAAATAACTGAAGTCAAAAAGTGCAGAACAGAAAGTAACATCTACTGAGTACAGCCAGAAGAGGACTGACCACCCGTCAGAGCCTGGTTCCTCTCTACTGAGTACAGCCAGAAGAGGACTGGCCACCCCTCAGAGCCTGGTTCCTCTCCACTGAGTACAGCCAGAAGAGGACTGACCACCCTCAGAGCCTGGTTCCTCTCTACTGAGTACAGCCAGAAGAGGACTGACCACCCCCTCAGAGCCTGGTTCCTCTCTACTGAGTACAGCCAGAAGAGGACTGACCACCCTCAGAGCCTGGTTCCTCTCCACTGAGTACAGCCAGAAGACTACTGACCACCCTCAGAGCCTGGTTCCTCTCTACTGAGTACAGCCAAAAGAGGACTGACCACCCCTCAGAGCCTGGTTCCTCTCTACTGAGTACAGCCAGAAGAGGACTGACCACCCCTCAGAGCCTGGATCCCTCTCTACCCAGTACAGCCAGAAGAGGACTGACCACCCTCAGAGCCTGGTTCCTCTCTACTGAGTACAGCCAGAAGAGGATTGACCACCCTCAGAGCCTGGTTCCTCTCTACTGAGTACAGCCAGAAGAGGACTGGCCACCCCTCAGAGCCTGGTTCCTCTCCACTGAGTACAGCCAGAAGAGGACTGACCACCCCTCAGAGCCTGGTTCCTCTCTACTGAGTACAGCCAGAAGAGGACTGACCACCCCTCAGAGCCTGGTTCCTCTCTACTGAGTACAGCCAGAAGAGGACTGGCCACCCGTCAGAGCCTGGATCCTCTTTAGGTTTCTTCCTATTGTCATGACGTTGGCCTGGGGGTTGGTTTATGACAGTCATAAATACCTCTTCCACCCTTTTCCTCTCTCTACCCTACTAAGGTTACATTTGCAAACCCCTTGGTTAACATAGAGACTCTGGGAACGTCAGAATGTGGGGAAATTAACTATATTCTGGTAATCCGACCAATTGAATATGCAGTGGTACTTAATGAATATAGACTTTCCACCTGTACTTTCCACCTTATCATTGATGAGAATGTCTGAGATGACAACCGAACTGACATATATTATTATATTATATATATTAATATAATGTCAGTTCGGTTGTCATCTCATTCCTTCGTGGTGCCCGACTCTCTTTACATGATTAGCTCCATCAGGTGATATTAATTACGGAGAAACTATTTTATAGAATAGCATGTCATATCACTTAATCCGGCATAGCCAAAGACACGACACCTGGTTCCTGCCTTTCTAGGAAGTTTTTCCTAGCCACCATGCTTCTCCTGCGTTGCTTGCTGTTTGGGGTTTAGGCTGAGTTTCTGTACAGTCATCAATCAATCAAATGTATTTATATAGCCGTTCGTACATCAGCTGATATCTCAAAGTGCTGTCCTATTCGGTGTCCTGTGTGAGTTCTCTAATTCTCTCCTTCTTTCTTTCTCTCTCTCGGAGGACCTGAGTCCTAGGACCATGCCCCAGGACTACCTGACATGATGGCTCCTTGCTGTCCCCAGTCCACCTGGCCATGCTGCTGCTCCAGTTTCAACTGTTCTGCCTTACTATTATTTGACCATGCTGGTCATTTATGATCATTTGAACATCTTGGCCATGTTCTGTTATAATCTCCACCCGGCACAGCCAGAAGAGGGCTGGCCACCCCACATAGCCTGATTCCTCTCTAGGTTTCTTCCTAGGTTTTGGCCTTTCTAGGAGTTTTCCTAGCCACCGTGCTTCTACACCTGCATTGCTTGCTGTTTGGGGTTTTAGGCTGGGTTTCTGTACATCACTTTGAGATATCAGCTGATGTACGAAGGGCTATATAAATAAAAAAATAAAATAAAAAATAAAATAAATAATAAGGTAATACAAACTGGCAACAGTACTTAAGTGGCAGTCTTTCTCCAATGTATATATAATTACATAATCCCCAGTTAAATGTTGTGGGTACGCTGTTGAGTTGGAGTTTATTAAAAGTCCTGAGAAGTAAAACGAACACGTACTTTGTTTTGTGTTTTTTGTTAAATGTCTCCGTCAGTCTACATCCACTCAGTGCCTTAGAAAAGTATTCAGACCCCTTGAATTTTTTTCCACATTTTGTTACGTTAGTTTTTTTTACTCATCAATCTACACACAATACCCGTAATGACAAAGCAAAAACCGTTTTTTAAACATGTTTTTTATTTTATATAAAGTGTGAAACTGAAGTTTTACATATACATAAGTATTCAGACCGTTTAATTTGTTGAACCACCTTTGGTAGTGATTACAGCCTCGAGTCTTCTTGGGTATGACGCTACAAGCTTCGCACACCTGTATATAGATATTTTCTACCATTCTTCTCTGCAGATCCTCAAGCTCTGTCAGGTTGGATGGGTAGTGTCGCTGCACAGCTATATTCAGGTCTCGCCGAAGATGTTCGATCGGGTTCAAGTCCGGGTTCTGGCCGGGCCACTCAAGGACATTCAGACTTGTCTCGAAGCCACTACTGCGTTGTCTTGGCTGTGTGCTTAGGGTCGTTGTCCTGTTGGAAGTTAAACTTCACCCCAGTCTGAGGTCCTGAGCTCTGGAGCAGATTTTCATCAAGGAGCTCGCTGTACTTTACTCATCTTTCCCTTGATTCTGACTAGTCTCCCAGTCCCTGACACTGGAAAAAAAATCCCCATGGCATGATGCTGCTACCGCCATGCTTCACCGTAGGGATGGTGCCAGGTTTCCACCAGGCGTGACTCTTGGCATTCAGGCCAAAGAGTTGAATCTTGGTTTCGTCAGACCAGAGAATCTTGTTTCTCATGGTCTTTGAGTCTTTCGGTGCCTTTTGGTAAACTTCAAGCAGGCTGTCTTTCATATTACTGAGGAGTGGCTTCTGCCTGGCCACTCTAACATAACGGCCTGATTGGGCGATTGCTGCAGAGATGAATGTCCTTCTGGAAGGTTCTCCCATTTCCAAGAGGAACTCTGTAGCTCTATCAAGAGTGACCATTGGTTCTTGGTCACCTCCTAACCAAGGCCCTTCTTCCCAGATTGCACAGTTTGGTCGGGTGGCCAGCTCTAGGAAGATTCTTGGTCGTTCCAGACTTCTTTCATCTAAGAATGATGGAGGCTACCTTGCTGTTGGGAACTTAAATGCTGCAGACATTTTTGGTGCCCTTCCACAGATCTGTGCCTCGCCACAATCTTGTCTCTGGGCTTTACGTACAATTTCTTAGAACTCATGCCTTAGTTTTTGCTCTGACATGCACTGTCACACTACCCGCTATTCTGCTTGAGTCAGTCAATAATGACGTGCGTGACACTTACATGTTCTCTAATACCTGCCTAGCTGCTATTATCTTATATTACACAGAACGTTGTTACACAGAACATTGTTACACATTCTATTGTTACACAGAACGTTGTTACACATTCCATTTTACACAGAACGTTGTTACACATTCTATTGTTACACAGAACATTGTTACACAGAACATTGTTACACATTCTATTGTTACACAGAACGTTGTTACACATTCCATTTTTACACAGAACGTTGTTACACATTCTATTGTTACACAGAACATTGTTACACAGAACATTGTTACACATTCTATTGTTACACAGAACGTTTCACATTCCATTGTTACACAGAACATTGTTTCACATTCCATTTTTACACAGAACGTTGTTACACAGAACGTTGTTACACATTCTATTGTTACACAGAACGTTGTTACACATTGTTACACAGAACGTTGTTACACATTGTTACACAGAACGTTGTTACACATTCCATTTTAACACAGAACGTTGTTACACATTCCATTTTTACACAGAACGTTGTTACACATTCTATTGTTACACAGAACGTTGTTACACAGAACGTTGTTACACATTCCATTTTTATACAGAACGTTGTTACACAGAACATTGTTACACATTCTATTGTTACACAGAACGTTGTTACACAGAATGTTGTTACACATTCCATTTTACACAGAATGTTGTTACACAGAACGTTGTTACACATTCCATTTTTATACAGAACATTGTTACACAGAACATTGTTACACATTCTATTGTTACACAGAACGTTGTTACACAGAATGTTGTTACACATTCCATTTTTACACAGAACGTTGTTACACAGAACGTTGTTACACATTCTATTGTTACACAGAACATTTTTACACAATGTTAGACATTCCATTGTTACACAGAACATTTTTACACAATGTTAGACATTCCATTGTTACACATTCCAGAACGTTGTTACACAGAACGTTGTTACACATTCTATTGTTACACAGAACGTTGTTACACATTGTTACACAGAGCGTTGTTACACATTCCATTGTTACACAGAGCGTTGTTACACAGAACGTTGTTACACATTGTTACACAGAACATTGTTACACATTCCGTTGTTACACATTCCATTGTTACACAGAATGTTGTTAGACATTCCATTGTTACACAGAACATTTTATACATTCCATTGTTACACAGAACATTTTATACATTCTATTGTTACACAGAACATTTTATACATTCTATTGTTACACAGAACGTTGTTACACAGAACGTTGTTACACATTCTATTGTTACAGAACGTTGTTACACATTCTATTGTTACACAGAACGTTGTTACACATTCTATTGTTACACAGAACGTTGTTACACATTATTGTTACACATTCCATTGTTACACATTCCATTTTTACACATTCCATTTTACACAGAATGTTGTTACAGATTCCATTGTTACACATTCCATTTTACTCAGAACGTTGTAAGACATTCCATTGTTACACATTCCATTGTTACACATTCCATTTTTACTCAGAACGTTGTAAGACATTCCATTGTTACACATTCCATTGTTACACAGAATGTTGTTACACATTCCATTTTACACAGAATGTTGTTACACATTCCATTTTTACACATTCCATTTTTACACATTCCATTTCTACACAGAATGTTGTTACACATTCCATTGTTACACATTCCATTTTTACTCAGAACGTTGTAAGACATTCCATTGTTACACATTCCATTGTTACACATTCCATTTTTACACATTCCATTTTTACACAGAATGTTACACATTCCATTGTTACACATTCCATTTTTACACAGAATGTTGTTAGACATTCCATTGTTACACAGAACATTTTACACATTCTATTGTTACACAGAACGTTGTTACATATTCTATTGTTACACAGAACGTTATTACGCATTCTATTGTTACACAGAACGTTGTTACACATTCTATTGTTACACAGAACGTTGTTACACATTCTATTGTTACACAGAACGTTGTTACACATTCTATTGTTACACAGTGCGTTGTTACACAGTGTGTTGTTACACAGAACGTTTTTACACAACGTTTTTACACAGAACGTTGTTATACAGTGCGTTGTTACACATTCTATTGTTACACAGTGCGTTGTTACGCATTCCATTGTTACACAGAACGTTGTTACACAGAACGTTGTTACACATTCTATTGTTACACATTCCGACAATCTGGATTGTCAGGGAGTACTATTGTCTGGGTCTTTGTCTTGCTAAAGGTTGTCTCACATGAGCAGAATAAGCAGTGTTGGCAGTCATCTCCACACCTGAGAGGATGTCTAAATGTTTCCTGTTTATGATAAAGCTAATTCTATTGGGTTTGACATTTCCATAACTTAGCAGACAGTCTTATCCAGTGCAACTTGCAGTGGTGAGTGCATGCATTTTGATACTGGTACACCGTGGAATTGAACCCACAACCCTGGCATTGGAACTGCCGTGCTCTAAAACTGAGCTACACCTGTCGCCAAGCTTGCCAGGTAAATCTTAATTGCAAATGTTTCGACTTGTAAACTGTACAAATCGATGTTTTGGGGCAGCTCAAGTTGGTCTGGTTGCCGGCAGGTACGTTTAGGTGTAAAGATTGTTTTGGCCAACACCACACACGCTTCTTGGCAGTATTCCTATTGCCTCCCTGTGCACTCTAAAGATTGACATCGAACAGACATTTTCATTAGATATTGATGAAAAGTCAAACCCCTCCTGAGCTAACGACTGATTAGGATTTCAAAGTAACACCTTTCTATGAGACATTTGAGTGAACCTCAAAGCAACAATGGACCCACTGTTCCCCAGGCGCCTAAGACACATTTCAGCTGAATATATTCAGTTGGACAACTGCCTAGGTATCCCCCTTTCCCTTTCAGTGCTTAGGCAACAGTTTCCTTCAGCAGGTTTTCCAATATTAGCTTGTCATTCCACTAATGACAGAGTTGGTCCGATTCAGCAAGTGGACTGGTCTCACCGTGTCTGTACTTTCACTGTCTCATTTCCATATTGCCCAAATGCCACTTACCCAATAGAACATTGAAATGCTTGAATTAAAACATAAACCAATAGGGTCTAGTATAAATCACAATGTACTGTGTAACAATGGAATGTGTAACACTGTACTGTGTAACAATGGAATGTGTAACACTGTACTGTGTAACAATGGAATGTGTAACACTGTACTGTGTAACAATGCAGACCGAGCTGTTGGGTTGATGTTAGGTGCACCATACGCTAATCTGTCCAAACAGACCCCCCACACCTTACCAGACCAGAGTTTCCCCAATGTGAGACCCACCAGACCCCAGCCTCCCCTCTCCACACCGTCCACCAGACCCCAGCCTCCCCTCTCCACACCGTCCAAAGAGACCCCAGCCTCCCCTCTCCACACCGGCCCAACCAGACCCCAGCCTCCCCTCTCCACACCGTCCAAAGAGACCCCAGCCTCCCCTCTCCACACCGTCCAACCAGACCCCAGCCTCCCCCTCTCCACACCGTCCAACCAGACCCCAGCCTCCCCCTCTCCACGCCATCCAAAGAGACCCCAGCCTCCCCTCTCCACACCGTCCAACCAGACCCCAGCCTCCCCCTCTCCACACCGTCCAAAGAGACCCCAGCCTCCCCTCTCCACACCGTCCAAAGAGACCCCAGCCTCCCCTCTCACACCGTCCAAAGAGACCCCAGCCTCCCCTCTCCACACCGTCCAAAGAGACCCCAGCCTCCCCTCTCACACCGTCCAAAGAGACCCAGCCTCCCCTCTCCACACCGTCCAACCAGACCCCAGCCTCCCCTCCCACACCGTCCAACCAGACCTCAGCCTCCCCTCTCCACGCCGTCCCACCAGACCCCAGCCTCCACTGTCCAACCAGACCCCAGCCTCTCCACACCGTCCCACCAGACCCCAGCCTCCACTGTCCAACCAGACCCCAGCCTCCCCTCTCCACACCGTCCCACCAGACACCAGCCTCCACTGTCCAACCAGACCCCAGCCTCCCCCTCCACACCGTCCCACCAGACACCAGCCTCCACTGTCCCACCAGACCCCAGCCTCCCCACACCATCCCACCAGACCCCAACATCTACTGTCCCACCAGACTCCAGCCTCCCATCTCCGCACTGTCCCACCAGACTCCAGCCTCCCCACACCATCCCACAAGACCCCAGCCGCCACTGTCCCACCACTCCAGCCTCCCCTCTCCACACCGTCCAACCAGACCCCAGCCTCCCCTCTCCACATCGTCCCACCAGACCCCAGTCTCCACTGTCCCACCAGACCCCAGCCTCCCCTCTCGACACCGTCCCACCAGACACCAGCCTCCACTGTCCCACCAGACCCCAGCCTCCCCCACACCATCCCACCAGACCCCAGCATCTACTGTCCCACCAGACTCCAGCCTCCCATCTCCGCACTGTCCCACCAGACTCCAGCCTCCACTGTCCCACCACTCAGCCTCCCATCTCCACACCGTCCCCACCAGACCCCAGCCTCCCATCTCCACACCGTCCCACCAGACCCCAGCCTCCCCTCTCCACACCGTCCCACCAGACCCCAGCCTCCCCTCTCCACACCATCCCACCAGACCACAGCCTCCCCTCTCCACCGTCCCACCAGACCCCAGCCTCCCCTCTCACACCGTCCCACCAGACCCCAGCCTTCCCTCTCCACACTGCCCCACCAGACCCCAGGCTCCCTCTCCACACTGCCCCACCAGACCCCAGCCTCCTCTCACACCGTCCCACCAGACCCCAGCCTCCCCTCCACACCGTCCCACCAGACCCCAGCCTCCCTCTCCACACCGTCCCACCAGACCCCAGCCTCCCCTCTCCACACCGTCCCACCAGACCCCAGCCTCCCCTCTCCACACCGTCCCACCAGACCCCAGCCTCCCCTCTCCACACCGTCCCACCAGACCCCAGCCTCCCCTCTCCACACCGTCCCACCAGACCCCAGCCTCCCCTCTCACACCGTCCCACCAGACCCCAGCCTCCCCACCGTCCCACCAGACCCCAGCCTCCCCTCTCCACACCGTCCCACCAGACCCCAGCCTCCCCTCTCCACCGTCCCACCAGACCCCAGCCTCCCCTCTCCACACCGTCCCACCAGACCCCAGCCTCCCCTCTCCACACCGTCCCACCAGACCCCAGCCTCCCCACACCGTCCCACCAGACCCCAGCCTCCCTCTCCACATCGTCCCACTATGGCTCACATCAACACATCATCCCACTCCAATTTGCATAACGCCCCAACAGATCCACAGATGACGCGATCTCAATTTCACTCCACTCTGCCATTTCCCACATGGACAAAAGGAACAGCTATGTGAGAATGCTGTTCAGTTTAGCATTCAACACCATACCCCCACCCTACCGTCCACCCACTATCCCACCTTGCCCTCCACTATCCATTTAATCAAGTCCCAATCCCTGAAAACCGCACTTAATAATATATGGCAAATATAAATCAAACTGGATGGTGATCAGAGATAGACGGGAAGCGTTGACTGTAGCTGAAGGATGGGACTAAAAACAAACAAAAAAAGATAACTAATGTAAAATATAGTATAGTATGTATAAGCTGGAAGTAGAAGTGTTGTTATCCTCTAGTTTACTTCAATTGGGGAGGGATGGTAGGGTCAGGGGACAATAATAAAGGAAAATATTAAATAAAAGATATGGGGGACTGGAAATGATACAGACAGCTACTTTGTTGGGAGCTACGATCTGCTAATCATTTACATTTAAGTCATTTAGCAGCTAATCTATCTATTACAGCTCATCTACCCCACCAAAATAACAAATACATTCAAAAAAGCCTCAATCCCTCAGAGGCATAATAAATGTTGCTGCCAAGTTGTATAAATTGGGGATCAATGATCATTGATTTCCCAGTCTGATACATTTATTAAGGTGACAACCATTTAAGCATTTGCTTGCTTGTTCCATCCATCAGCCCCCCAGCCTGTTCCATCTATCAGCCAGCTGCCTGGTCCCAGTCCCCGAGAGATAGATCCAGCCCACTGCTGACTAACCACACCACTTTGGTAGCAACTATCGGTCTCAGGAATTTAATTACAATGGAATAATTGCCGAGCACTGTCAAGGCAGATTCGACACGCATGGAGGCAGCAGTTAATTTTTCATTTTGGAGCAGACTGAAGAGGTCTCGGGCATAATCTGTTAACCACATGATGTGGATTATTGTGTGTTCAGACAGTCCAGAAATTGAATTTCCCATAAGAGCAGAATAAATTGGTTCTGGAGTGTCAGCTCCTGTCATAGAAGGTGGTGATATACAACTGCAGATGAACCCTGTCATCTGGAAGAGAAGGGAACCACGCGTGATTATTTCATCTGGTGGGACGGTGTGGAGGGGAGGCTGGGGTCTGGACGGGTGGAGAGGGGGAGGCTGGGGTCTGGTGGGACGGTGTGGAGAGGGGAGGCTGGGGTCTGGTGGGACGGTGTGGAGAGGGAGGCTGGGGTCTGGTGGGACGGTGTGGGAGAGGGGAGGCTGGGGTCTGGTGGACGGTGTGGAGAGGGGAGGCTGGGGTCTGGTGGGACGGTGGGAGAGGGGAGGCTGGGGTCTGGTGGGACGGTGTGGAGAGGGGAGGCTGGGGTCTGGTGGGGACGGTGTGGAGAGGGGAGGCTGGGGTCTGGTGGGACGGTGGAGAGGGGAGGCTGGGGTCTGGTGGGACGGTGTGGGAGAGGGGAGGCTGGGGTCTGGTGGGACGGTGTGAGAGGTGAGGCTGGGGTCTGTGGGACGGTGTGGAGAGGGGAGGCTGGGGTCTGGTGGGACGGTGTGGAGAGGGGAGGCTGGGGTCTGTGGGACGGTGTGGAGAGGGGAGGCTGGGGTCTGGTGGGACGGTGTGGAGAGGGGAGGCTGGGGTCTGGTGGGACGGTGTGGAGAGATGAACCTGTCATCTGAAGGGAAGGGAACCACGCGTGATTATTTCATCTCAGACTTGGTGGCCCCTTTATGTCTTCCTTAAAGTGATGGCACAGACATGGGCTTGTATATTGAGAACCAGGAATCATGAAGATAATATTATTATTATTATTATCAGAACTCAGCCTAGCATTTTTCTCAGATGTTTTGTGTGCTATAGGATGAACTATAGGATGAACTATAGGATGAACTATAGGATGAACTATAGGATGAACTATAGGATGAACCAAAGGATGAACCATAGGATGAACTATAGGATGAACTATAGGATGAACTATAGGATGAACTTATTAAGGAAACCAGACAGGGACAACGTTCTCTGTAACTTCATTAAGGAAACCAGACAGGGACAACGTTCTCTAACTTCATTAAGGAAACCAGACAGGGACAACGTTCTCTAACTTCATTAAGGAAACCAGACAGGGACAACGTTCTCTAACTTCATTAAGGAAACCAGACAGGGACAACGTTCTCTAACTTCATTAAGGAAACCAGACAGGGACAACGTTCTCTAACTTCATTAAGGAAACCAGACAGGGACAACGTTCTCTAACTTCATTAAGGAAACCAGACAGGGACAACGTTTTCTAACTTCATTAAGGAAACCAGACAGGGACAACGTTCTCTAACTTCATTAAGGAAACCAGACAGGGACAACGTTCTCTGTAAGTTCATTACAGAAACCAGTGTTGACTAAGGGTATCAGTGTTGATTAAGGAAATCAGTGTTGACTAAGGGTATCAGTGTTGATTAAGGAAATCTGTGTTGACTGAGGGTATCAGTGTTGATTAAGGAAATCAGGTTGACTTGCCATGCACATAGAAATCCCCACACGAAGAAAATTCAAAGATTGTGTTTGACGGCTCACATATTTGTTGTCACAACATGAATTTTAACTGAATACCACACCATTAATTGACTACAGCTCAGTGTTCAACACCATAGTGGAAAACTCATCACTGAGCTAATGATTAGCTCAGGGGTGCGTGCTTAGTCCCCTCCACATACTCCCTGTTCACCCACGACTGTGTGGCCAGGCACGATTCCAACACCATCATTAGGTTTGCTGACAACACAACAGTGGTAGGCCTGATCACCGACAATGATGAGCCACCCTATAGGGAGGAGGTCAGAGACCTGGCAGTGTGTTGCAAGGACAACAATCTCTCCTCAATGTGAGCAGGACTAAGGAGCTGATCGGGACTATTGGTTCTGCTTGGTGCTGTTGAAAAACATCCCCACAGCATGATGTTTCCACCAGCATGCTTCACCTTAGGGATGGTGCCAGGTTTCCTCCAGATATGACGCTTGGCATTCAGGCCAAAGAGTTCAACCTTGGTTTCATCAGACCAGAGAATCTTGTTTCTCGTGGTCTGAGATTCCTTTAGGTGCCTTTTGACAAACTCCAAGCGGGCTGTCATGTGCCTTTTAGTGGCTTAGTAGTGGCTTCTGTCTGGCCACTCTACCATTAAGGCCTGATTGGTGGAGTGCTGCAGAGATGGTTGTCCATCTGGAAGGTTCTCCCATCTCCACAGAGGAACTCTGGAGCTCTGTGAGAGTGACCATCAGGTTCTTCGTCACCTCCTTGACCAAGACCCTTCTCCCATCATTGCTCAGTTTGGCGGCCAGCTATAGGAGGAGTCTTGATGGTTCCAAACTTCTTCCATTTAAGAATGATGGAGGCCACTGTTCTTGAGGACCTTCAATGCTGCAGAAATGTTTTGGTACCCTTCCCCAGTTCTGTGCCACGACACAGAATTGTCTCGGCGCTCTACAGACAATTCCTTCGACCTCATGTCTGGTTTTTGCTCTGACATGCACTGTCAACTGTGGGAACTTATATAGACAGGTGTGTGCCTTTCCAAATCATGTCCAATCAATTGAATTTACCACAGGTTGATTCCAATCAAGTTGTAGAAACATTTCAAGGATGATCAATGGAAACAGGATGCACCTGAACCCAATACTTATGTAAATCAGGTATTTCAGTTTTATTTTATACATTTGCACAAATTTATCACAACCTGTTTTTGGTTTGTCATTATGGGGTATTGTGTGTAAATTGATAACGAAAAATATATAATTGAATCAATTTTAGGAAAAGGCTGTAAAGTAACAACACTCTAAATTCCAAGCATCTGCCTCTAACCCTAGGAAGCTCTTTGCCACCTTCTCCTCCCTCCTGAATCCTCCTCCCCTCCCCCTCCTCCCCTCTCTGCAGATGACTTCGTCAACCATTTTGAAAAGAAGGTCGACGACATCCGATCCTCGTTTGCTAAGTCAAACGACACCGCTGGTTCTGCTCACACTGCCCTACCCTGTGCTCTGACCTCTTTCTCCCCTCTCTCTCCAGATGAAATCTCGCGTCTTGTGACGGCCGGCCGCCCAACAACCTGCCCGCTCGACCCTATCCCCTCCTCTCTTCTCCAGACCATTTCCGGAGACCTTCTCCCTTACCTCACCTCGCTCATCAACTCATCCCTGACCGCTGGCTACGTCCCTTCCGTCTTCAGAGAGCGAGAGTTGCACCCCTTCTGAAAAAACCTACACTCGATCCCTCCGATGTCAACAACTACAGACCAGTATCCCTTCTTTCTTTTCTCTCCAAAACTCTTGAACGTGCCGTCCTTGGCCAGCTCTCCCGCTATCTCTCTCAGAATGACCTTCTTGATCCAAATCAGTCAGGTTTCAAGACTAGTCATTCAACTGAGACTGCTCTTCTCTGTATCACGGAGGCGCTCCGCACTGCTAAAGCTAACTCTCTCTCCTCTGCTCTCATCCTTCTAGACCTATCGGCTGCCTTCGATACTGTGAACCATCAGATCCTCCTCTCCACCCTCTCCGAGTTGGGCATCTCCGGCGCGGCCCAGGCTTGGATTGTGTCCTATCTGACAGGTCGCTCCTACCAGGTGGCGTGGCGAGAATCTGTCTCCTCACCACGCGCTCTCACCACTGGTGTCCCCCAGGGCTCTGTTCTAGGCCCTCTCCTATTCTCGCTATACACCAAGTCACTTGGCTCTGTCATAACCTCACATGGTCTCTCCTATCATTGCTATGCAGACGACACACAATTAATCTTCTCCTTTCCCCCTTCTGATGACCAGGTGGCGAATCGCATCTCTGCATGTCTGGCAGACATATCAGTGTGGATGACGGATCACCACCTCAAGCTGAACCTCGGCAAGACGGAGCTGCTCTTCCTCCCGGGAAGGACTGCCCGTTCCATGATCTCGCCATCACGGTTGACAACTCCATTGTGTCCTCCTCCCAGAGCGCTAAGAACCTTGGCGTGATCCTGGACAACACCCTGTCGTTCTCAACTAACATCAAGGCGGTGGCCCGTTCCTGTAGGTTCATGCTCTACAACATCCGCAGAGTACGACCCTGCCTCACACAGGAAGCGGCGCAGGTCCTAATCCAGGCACTTGTCATCTCCCCGTCTGGATTACTGCAACTCGCTGTTGGCTGGGCTCCCTGCCTGTGCCATTAAACCCCTACAACTCATCCAGAACGCCGCAGCCCGTCTGGTGTTCAACCTTCCCAAGTTCTCTCACGTCACCCCGCTCCTCCGCTCTCTCCACTGGCTTCCAGTTGAAGCTCGCATCCGCTACAAGACCATGGTGCTTGCCTACGGAGCTGTGAGGGGAACGGCACCTCAGTACCTCCAGGCTCTGATCAGGCCCTACACCCAAACAATGGCACTGCGTTCATCCACCTCTGGCCTGCTCGCCTCCCTACCACTGAGGAAGTACAGTTCCCGCTCAGCCCAGTCAAAACTGTTCGCTGCTCTGGCTCCCAATGGTGGAACACACTCCCTCACGACGCCAGGACAGCGGAGTCAATCACCACCTTCCGGAGACACCTGAAACCCCACCTCTTTAAGGAATACCTAGGATAGGATAAAGTAATCCTTCTCACCCCCCTTAAAAGATTTAGATGCACTATTGTAAAGTGGCTGTTCCACTGGATGTCATAAGGTGAATGCACCAATTTGTAAGTCGCTCTGGATAAGAGCGTCTGCTAAATGACTTAAATGTAAATGTAAATGTAACAAATGTGAAAAGTCAAGGGGTCTGAATACTTTTCCGAAAACAGTGTATTTTTCAAGTTTCAACCTATGTGTTAACAGAACATACTTTTTCCTTATTAACCTAATTAAGAACATAAATACTAACTAATATATATTTGAATGTTGTTCCAAGTACAATTTTCACATAAGAGATTTCTACATTTCTTCCATTCAGGTTTCAATCAATTAGATCCGTTTCCTGTTAAGGAAGATACCGTGTTAGTTCCATAACATGATGACTCCAAACACTTTCTTTAAATAAGATTTTCACAACATCTACAATATTGTAGCCAATTGATCACCTCAACAACAAACAACTGAACACATTATTTGCTGACCAACATATTTTCATTCAGTAAATCAAATCAAATGTATTTATATAGCCCTTCGTACATCAGCTGATATCTCAAAGTGCTGTACAGAAACCCAGCCTAAAACCCCAAACAGCAAGCAATGCAGGTGTAGAAGCACGGTGGCTAGGAAAAACTCCTAGAAAGGCCAAAACCTAGGAAGAAACCTAGAGAGGAACCAGGCTATGTGGGGTGGCCAGTCCTCTTCTGGCTGTGCCGGGTGGAGATTATAACAGAACATGGCCAAGATGTTCAAATGTTCATATATGACCAGCATAGTCGAATAATAGTAAGGTAGAACAGTTGAAACTGAGCAGCAGCATGGCCAGGTGGACTGGGGACAGCAAGGAGTCATCATGTCAGGTAGTCCTGGGACATGGTCCTAGGGCTCAGGTCAGTTGAAACTGGAGCAGCAGCATGGCCAGGTGGACTGGGGACAGCAAGGAGTCATCATGTCAGGTAGTCCTGGGGCATGGTCCTAGTGCTCAGGTCCTCCGAGAGAGAGAAAGAAAGAGAGAAGGAGAGAATTAGAGAACACACTTAGATTCACACAGGACACCGAATAGGACAGGAGAAGTATTCCAGATATAACAAACTGACCCTAGCCCCCCGACACAAACTGCTGCAGCATAAATACTGGAGGCTGAGACAGGAGGGGTCAGGAGACACTGTGGCCCCATCCGAGGACACCCCCGGACAGGGCCAAACAGGAAGGATATAACCCCACCCACTTTGCCAAAGCACAGCCCCCACACCACTAGAGGGATATCTTCAATCACCAACTTACCATCCTGAGACAAGGCTGAGTATAGCCCACAAAGATCTCCGCCATGGCACAACCCCAAGGGGGACGCCAACCCAGACAGGATGACCACAACAGTGAATCAACCCACTCAGGTGACGCACCCCTTCCAGGGACGGCATGAGAGAGCCCCAGTAAGCCAGTGACTCAGCCCTGTAATAGGGTTAGAGGCAGAGAATCCCAGTGGAAGGGGAACCGGCCAGGCAGAGACAGCAAGGGCGGTTGGTTGCTCCAGAGCCATTCCGTTCACCTTCCCACTCCTGGGCCAGACTACACTCAATCATATGACCTACTGAAGAGATGAGTCTTCAGTAAATACTTAAAGGTTGAGACCGAGTTTGCGTCTCTTTCATGGGTAGGCAGACCGTTCCATAAAAAATGGAGCTCTATAGGAGAAAGCCCTGCCTCAGCTGTTTGCTTAGAAATTCTAGGGACAATTAGGAGGCCTCGTCTTGTGACCGTAGCGCACGTGTAGGTATGTACGGCAGGACCAAATCAGAGAGATAGGTAGGAGCAAGCCCATGTAATGCTTTGTAGGTTAGCAGTAAAAGTTTCAGTACATTTATCTGCCATCCCTCTTAAATACGCTGTACCTTCTAATTACAATGTTGTCAGACTCACTAGAATACATTGAGAGAAGTGGTTCAGAATATTAGAGATCAATTAATTAAATCCATCTAAATATATACATGTTTGTCTCTGTTTCAGCAGATGTAAAGATACTCAGGTCGATTACTTATATTTATGGATCATAAAAAAAAAATAATTGAGAGACTTTACACGAAAGAAAGAAAACAGTGGCTTGATTCATTCAGAACATTTTTACATTCAGTTCTTGAACTCATGGTAATGGTAGAAGAGTAGCATACAGAGAATTATAATATGGAGAATAGTGTACAACAGCAGGCTAGCTATACCGTCTTCTATTGCCTGCACTAACCACTTGCTTCCCGACTCCCAGTGTCCACATTTACAGTCAGATTCAATCTGTTGTCTACGACCATAACGATTTTTTTGCCTTCATGTCATTTAAAAAAAAAAATATGATCAACTGTTACTAATGATCCTCAGCAACAACCACAGTCGCCGTGACGACGTTTAGAGAGGAAGCTAATGAAGGTAAACGAAATGGACCCAAATTCCCAAATTCATGCAGTCAAATGACCTGGTGGTCTCATGGGTGGAATGTTTTTCATTTTTCACAATTTCATAATGAATTAACTTTTTTTGTTTTAAATGTTGAAAATCTGTTGTTTCTATGTCCAACAGTTCTGTTATATTTTCAGTCTTCTGTGATGTATTTAAAGTGTAATATTTGGACGCTAACTCCAAATGGAATACATTTCAACTCTGTATCTGACATGGTGTCTTCTTTCTTTAAAGCCCATAACCATTTGTGTGAGGTGTATTATACTATTGTTGCAAAACTAGATTTGTTTTAGACTACCAAGAAACACTCTGAACCTGATTTTAGTCCACTGGAATAAAAGGTTCAATGTAATGATGATGTAGATCGTACCAAATGACGGTACTTAGCAGTACATTTGCAGTTGATCATGTGCAATTATAAGGCAAGCCAAATGAAACTAGTTCAGACAGGACAAACCGTTCGGCAAGGGAGAGGAACGGTTCAAAAAACAAATGTCACTTAAAGGGAATGTTTCCGGGTTATGGGGGGGAGGGGAGAGCTTAAGGGAGGGATAGAAGGAAGGAGACGTTGATGCTTAGAGCCGTGTGGAGGGACGGACCAAGGGACGAAAGTCTCACTCAAAGGGAATGTTTCTGGTTATGGGGAGTTGATGCTTAGAGCCGTGTGGAGGAAAGAATTACCACTGATGAATTGGTTTACAATTTCCATCATAGTCATGAAAAAACCAAAACATTGCTCTTTTAGGGGTTATTGACTCCTGTTAGAAATGTAAAAACCAGCAACCAGACGGTCATTACTGATAGTGACTAATATTTAACATGATAGAAATAGGTAAGAGAGAAATTCAGGTGACATTCGAGAGTGCCCATACCTGAAAGATTAAAAGATGACCCATAATGGCCCAGCATTTAATCAACTTTTCTGCTTCAGTTTGCTGCCATACGACTGGTTCCACATTTGTCTGATTTATAAAGGTAATATATATCTTAAACAAAACAGATTACTAATTTAGACCAGTAACCGAAAGGTTGCTGTATGGAATTATTAGGCACATTGGGGTAGGTACTGACAGAGATCTGGGGGGAGGCAGGTAGCTTGGTGGTTAGACCAGTAACCGAAAGGTTGCTGTATGGGAATTATTAGGCCGTTATTAGGCACATTGGGGTAGGTACTGACAGAGATCTGGGAGGCAGGTAGCTTAGTGGTTAGACCAGTAACCGAAAGGTTGCTGTATGGGAATTATTAGGCCGTTATTAGGCACATTGGGGTAGGTACTGACAGAGATCTGGGGAGGCAGGTAGCTTAGGTTAGACCAGTAACCGAAAGGTTGCTGTGGGCGGGGAATTATTAGCCGTTATTAGGCACATTGGGGTAGGTACTGAGCAGAGATCTGGGAGGCAGGTAGCTTGGTGGTTAGACCAGTAACCGACAGGTTGCTGTATGGGAATTATTAGGGCCATTATTAGGCACATTGGGGTAGGTACTGACAGAGATCTGGGGAGGCAGGTAGCTTAGTGGTTAGACCAGTAACCGAAAGGTTGCTGTATGGGAATTATTAGGCCATTATTAGGCACATTGGGGTAGGTACTGACAGAGATCTGGGGAAGCAGGTAGCTTAGTGGTTAGACCAGTAACTGAAAGGTTGCTGTATGGGAATTATTAGGCCGTTATTAGGCACATTGGGGTAGGTACTGACAGAGATCTGCTGGGAGGCAGGTAGCTTAGTGGTTAGACCAGTAACCGAAAGGTTGCTGTATGGGAATTATTAGGCCGTTATTAGGCACATTGGGGTAGGTACTGACAGAGATCTGGGGAGGCAGGTAGCTTAGTGGTTAGACCAGTAACCGAAAGGTTGCTGTATGGGAATTATTAGGCCGTTATTAGGCACATTGGGGTAGGTACTGACAGAGATCTGGGGAGGCAGGTAGCTTAGTGGTTAGACCAGTAACCGAAAGGTTGCTGTATCAGAATTATTAGGCCGTTATTAGGCACATTGGGGTAGGTACTGACAGAGATCTGGGGAGGCAGGTAGCTTAGTGGTTAGACCAGTAACCGAAAGGTTGCTGTATGGGAATTATTAGGCCGTTATTAGGCACATTGGGGTAGGTACTGACAGAGATCTGGGGAGGCAGGTAGCTTAGTGGTTAGACCAGTAACCGAAAGGTTGCTGTATGGGAATTATTAGGCCATTATTAGGCACATTGGGGTAGGTACTGACAGAGATCTGGGGAGGCAGGTAGCTTAGTGGTTAGACCAGTAACCGAAAGGTTGCTGTATGGGAATTATTAGGCCATTATTAGGCACATTGGGGTAGGTACTGACAGAGATCTGGGGAGGCAGGTAGCTTAGTGGT
>NW_026289951.1:0-8783 GCF_023373465.1 Oncorhynchus keta
TGCATACTGCTTTACTTCAGGTCACCGTCCTTATTGTCATTACTTAAAGGGCGGTGAAAACAATGAAAATGTCACAATATATTTAGGGATGCAAAAACCAGACGGACGCAGCATCTTCCTTTCCCGATCCATTGGCAAATGACTTTAAACTGCATGTTTCTCAAATTATGTTTTAGGATGTTAATGATGATCTACTATATCTCACATCTCACCAGGTAAAGCAACGGGTGTGGTGGAGTGTGCTTCAGGGTTCCAACGCCTCCATGCAGGTGAGTGTGAGAAGAAGCCTTGCAGGAGCCTTGGCTTGTGCGAGCGAAAGCTGCTCATAGGGAGCAGCAGGAAAAATGCTTCTCACTAAGTAGCAGAAGCAGATCATTCAGTCAACTTTCCTTCCGGTCCTCGACTATGGAGACATCATCCACATAAGCAAGTGTGTGTGAATTACTTTGCTGTGTAAAGAATTTCTGCCCCATTGCAACGCTACAATAACACATTTCTAAAATGTTACTTTCCAAATCCAACACTAATAAGGCCTATCCAACCATTTCACACCTATTGAGAGGAATGTTACCCAACATATACATTTAAGCAGTGCATTGTATGTACACTACACCACCATTTCGAATGGTAGGACATACAGTAGGTACTCTTTCCATTTGTCCTATTGAAGTACACAGAAAAACATAGTATTAAGCTTAAAGCAGCATACGATTTTACAGTAAATTTTACACATTTCTATTAGACCTTTTGTACAAAAACGTGAATTGATTAATCGTGCAGGTGATATTGACCCTCACTCATGAAGGAATGTAAAGTGTTAGTTCAACCAACAATCCACCAGTTGTCTAAATTGCTCAAAGGTGCATCTCATGAAGAATCAATTGGCAAGCATATAGAGACAGACCACACAACACAGAGTTGCAATTTTCCAATAATGGATGGACCAGGAAATGAACAGGGTCAACAGGCAAGAGGAGGAAGAAGAGGAGCAAGGATGCGTGGTGGAAGGCAAAACAGAGGAAGAGGCAGAAGAGGACATAGGTGCATATCTGATGACATAAGGCCCACTATTGTAGACCATGTTGTCATCATGGCCTTACAATGGCTGAGGCGGGTCGAAGGGTGCAGCCGAATATTGGGAGATCAACCGTGTCCTCAATAGTTCAAACGTTTCGAAGAGAGAACAGGTATGTCCACCAATGTACAGTGCACTGTTACTGTATATAAGCAGTATACTGTATACTTCCTACAATACTTCATATTACAGTAGTCCACTTGTATTTTACAGCATACAGAAATATACTCTATACAGACACATACTGCACCTTACATGCACCCACCTGTGTGTTTTACAGTAAAATGTGTGTTCGCATAGTTTTTGTCTATGTGAAAGTGTGCGATGCATCACTGCATTTTTTCCCACATAGGACTGCAAGATTACCTCAAACCAGTGGCAGAGGATGCCTTTTCACACTTCAACAGGAGGAGGCTATTTGCACCATGGTCCGAGCAAACAATGCCATGAGACTCAGAGAAATACAAAGGACCATTATAGAAGACAACGATGTCTTTGAAAACATCCATAAGGTTAGCAGCTCAACCATCGACAGGGTGCTGCATAGAAACCAGATGAGTATGAAACAGCTGTACCGTGTACCATTCCAAAGGAATGAGGACAGAGTTAAGGAGCTACGGTACCAGTATGTACAGGTAAAACATATATCTATGTAACTACTTTACAGCAACATTTTATAGTGATACATAGTACAGTAAGCATAAACTGCACACATTTCCATTGCTGTGGAAGGAACATGCAATATATGTACATTTTATGTCACTCTTCCTTACCAAAACAAATTCAACTGTGTGTTCTGGGATATAGCGTATAATGGAGTTGGAATCAAGTGAACCCTCACAACTTTGTATACGTGGATGAGGCTGGCTTCAACCTGACCAAATGCAGAAGGCAGGGTCGGAATATCATCGGTCACAGAGCTACTGTGGATTTGCCAGGCTAACGGGGAGGAAATATCACCATGTGTGCTGCTATTTCGGAACATGGTGTCCTAACCCATATCCTCCTTATAGGGCCATACAACACCCAGCATCTACTCAACTTTTTAGAGACTCTCTACAGGGCTCTCATCCCTGATGATGAGAGGGGTCTGTTTAGAGAGGATTTGCCAAAGTATGTGGTCATTTGTGATAATGTGAGTTTCCATCGATCAAACATCATAAGGCAATGGTTTGTGACCCACCCGAGGATGCTCATAGAATTCCTCCCTCCTTATTCACCATTCCTGAACCCAATTGAGGAGTTATTTTCAGCATGGAGGTGGAAGGTGTACGATGGTCAGCCACACACACAGATGACCCTGCTGGCTGCAATGGATGATAGCATGCGAGGACATCACAGTAGACGCCTGCAGAAGAGGGATAAGGCATTCCAAAAGATTCTTTCCTCGTTGCATTGGAAGGGAAAATATCCGGTGTGATGTGGATGAGAATATGTGGGCCGACAGACAGGAACGTCTGGATGTGTAGAGACAGCACAACAGTGTTGCGGGCAAAGTTGTGCCTTAGGGGTGGTTTCCTGTGTTTCTTTGTAATTTAGTTGTTTTTCTTTTGTGCCCCTTGGGTTGTCCAGTCTCTTTCAATCAATAACCCACATACAGTAATATGTAAATAGTACTGTTGAAATGGGTATATGCCATAGAAGTGCCGCCTTATGCATTTTCAATACAGTAACTGTCATCCAAACTGTAGCCTAAGTTTACATCAGGTAATACTGTCAAAGTACACAGTTACATTGACAACATGCCTAAACATTTTGACGACCTTGTTCGTGAACAATGACTCAATGACTTATCATTCTGATGACACTGACATGATCATTGGCATGAATATTTACTTTTGAGAGATGTACTAAGGATTTTTAGTGACTGACGAGCTTTATAAACATATCTATTGTATATTGCAGTTTGTACAAATTGTTCTGAGAAATGCACTTATTATTTTGCACATGTTAGGGATGATGTGAAAAATGCACCAAAGCGACTGAGAAAAACTCTAATGAGAGAAAATAATCATCCAAATGTATGAGAATGTTGCATTTTGAGATACAAAAATACTATTGAATCTGTAGGCAAATTAAAATAGTGATCACAACATCAGTGGGCCTGCGTGAGGGGTGTGTCAGATGAATTAGGGCGTTTTGGAGGGGCTGAATGTTGCACCATTTAGGTCTAGGCTACAGCCGGGAGCCTCCCATGGGCCTACTTTCTCCTGATGAATTTGCATGGGTATGACAGACAGACAGACAGACAGACAGACAGACAGACAGACAGACAGACAGACAGACAGACAGACAGACAGACAGACAGAGAAATATACAGACGGACGGACGGATGGACGGCACAACAAATTTGGTCCTATGTTTCAATTTAGGAAAGTTTCTCTAAAAAGACTAAATGTTGATATTAAAAACAATTTTAGGCGAAAACTGCTATCCAAATGTTAAAGTCAATGAGATCTTGAATAAAAAAGGTTAATTACTTGCATGTGTGGCTGCATCTTGCATGCAATGTCATACATGAAGATGAGATTGATGTTCTTGCCTCTCATACCCTCCTTCATCTCTCTCAGTAAGCACACTGCATTTGTGTAACGGTGTTCTTCGCTTGTCGAAAGAGAGTCGGACCGAAATGCAGCGTGGTGGTTACTCATGTCTTTAATGAAACAAATGACGATACATGAAATAACTTATAAATACAAAAACAACAAACAGAACGTGAAACCTAATAACAGCCTATCTGGTGAACACTACACAGAGACAGGAACAATCACCCACTAAATACAAAGTGAAACCCCGGCTACCTAAATACGGTTCCCCATCAGAGACAACAAGAATCACCTGACTCTGATTGAGAACCGCCTCAGGCAAGCCAAGCCTAACTAGACACACCCCTAATCAACCACAATCCCAATGCCCACAAAAACCCCAATACGACCATACAATACAACCAGGGGCAACCAGGGGTGGTAAAACCTTGGATCATTGTTACTCCATTTATCCGGAGGCTGCATTCATTGTAGCTGGGGATTTTAACAAGGCTAATCTGAAAACAAGACTCCACTACATTTTATCAGCATATCGATTGCGCAACCAGGAGTGGAAAAACCTTGGAGTAACAATGATCCAACTTCCGCGACGCATATAAGGCCCTGCCCCGCCCTCCTTTCGGAAAAGCTGACCACGACTCCATTTTGCTGATCCCTGCCTACAGGCAGAAGCTAAAACAAGAGGCTCCCACGCTGAGGTCTGTCCAACGCTGGTCAGACCAAGCTGACTCCACACTCCAAGACTGCTTCCATCACGTGGACTGGGACATGTTTCGTATTGCGTCAGATGGAAATATTGACGAATACGCTGATTCGGTGTGCAAGTTCATTAGAACGTGCGTCGAAGATGTCGTTCCCATAGCAACGATAAAAACATTCCCAAACCAGAAACCGTGGATTGATGGCAGCATTCGCGTGAAACTGGCGAACCACTGCTTTAATCAGGGCAAGGTGTCTGGTAACATGTCGAATATAAACAATGCAGCTATTCCCTCCGCAGGCCTATTAAACAAGCTAGCGTCAGTACAGAGACAAAGTAGAATCTCAATTCAATGGCTCAGACACAAGAGGCATGTGGCAGGGTCTACAGTCAATCAAAGACTACAGAAGAAACCCAGCCCAGTCACGGACCAGGATGTCTTGCTCCCAGACAGACTAAATAACTTTTGCCCACTTTGAGGACAATACAGTGCCACTGACACGGCCTGCAACGAAGCATGCGGTCTCTCCTTCACTGCAGCCGAGGTGGTAAGACATTTAAACGTGTTAACCCTCGCAAGGCTGCAGGCCCAGACGGCATCCCCCAGCCGCGCCCTCAGAGCATGCGCAGACCAGCTGGCCGGTGTGTTTACGGACATATTCAATCAATCCCTATACCAGTCTGCTGTTCCCACATGCTTCAAAGAGGGCCACCATTGTTCCTGTTCCCAAAGAAAGCTAAAGTAGACCCTGAGCTCGACCCGCCCTGTGCAACGGTACTGGACTTCCTGACGGGCCGCCCCCAGGTGGTGAGGGTAGGCAACAACATCTCCTCCGCTGATCCTCAACACGGGGCCCCGAGGTGCGTTCTGAGTCCTCTCACCAGCACTCCCTGTTCATCCACGACTGCGTGGCCACGCCTCGCCTCCAACTCAATCATCAAGTTTGCGGACGACACAACAGTGGTAGGCTTGATTACCAACAACGACGAGACTGCCTACAGGGAGGAGGTGAGGGCCCTCAGTGTGGTGTCAGGAAAATAACCTCACTCAACGTCAACAAAGCTAAGGAGATGATTGTGGACTTCGAAACAGCAGAGGGAGACACCCCCTATCACATCGATGGAACAGTAGTGGAGAGGGTAGCAAGTTTTAAGTTCCTCGGCATACACATCACAGACAAACTGAATTGGTCCACTCTCACACTGACAGCGTCGTGAAGAAAGCGCAGCAGCGCCTCTTCAACCTCAGGAGGGCTGAAAATTTGGCTTGTCACCAAAAGCACTCACAAGCTTCTACAGATGCAATCGAGGAGCAGCCTGGCGGGCTGTATCACCGCCTGGTACGGCAACTGCTCCGCCCTCAACCATCAAGGCTCTTCAGAGGTAGTGAGGTCTGCTAGCATCACGGGGGCAAACTACCTGCCCTCCAGGACACCTACACCACCCGATCGTACAGGAAGGCCATAAAGATCATCAAGGACATCAACCACCGAACCACTGCCTGTTCACCCCGCTATCATCCAGAAGGCGAGGTCAGTACAGGTGCATCAAGCTGGGACCGAGAGACTGAAAAGCAGCTTCTATCTCAGGCCATCAGACTGTTAAACAGCCACCACTAACATTAGTGGCTGCTGCCAACACACTGTGTCATTGACACTGACCCAACTCCAGCCACTTTAATAATGGGAATTGATGGGAAATTATGTAAAATATATCACTAGCCACTTTAAACAATGCTACCTTATATAATGTTACTTACCCTACATTATTCATCTCATATGCATACGTATATACTGTACTCTATATCATCTGACTGCATCCTTATGTAATACATGTATCACTGAGCCACTTTAACTATGCCACTTTGTTTACTTTGTCTACATACTGATCTCATATGTATATACTGTACTCGATACCATCTGCTATGCAGCTGCTCTGTACCATCACTCATTCATATATCCGTATGTACATATTCCTTATCCCCTTACACTGTGTATAAGACAGTAGTTTTGGAATTGTTAGTTAGATTACTTGTTGGGTTATCACTGCATTGTCGGAACTAGAAGCACAAGCATTTCGCTACACTCGCATTAACATCTGCTAACCATGTGTATGTGACAAATAACATTTGATTTGATTTGATTTGACAATAAACCCATGTCACACCCTGGCCTGAACAAATAATTAAAGAAAACACAAAATACTAAGACGAAGCGTGACAATTTGACAAACTACAGAAGAGATATATCATTATTTGCAAGCTAAATTAATCAAACACTGAACATTTTTTACAAAGAAAATGAAAAAAAAAACCTCCTTATTACTGCATCCCACCTTTCACCCTTTTTCATGTTCAGGAAGTGAATCGGGTCCTCGTTCTCGCAGGAACGCCCCAACACGCACGTCTCGTCCAATTCCGTTATTTTGGGTTTGGACCTGATGGCGTTGCCCGCTTGAAATCCATGGCAAACTTAAACATTATTTTTTTAAATATCAAGTACAGTACAGGCATAACGTACTGAGCTGTTGCCTGAAGCAGATCACAAACAGTGGTGCCAGATTCAGTGCCTAAATGGATGTTGCATGACACAACCAATAATATTACATTAAACATACACAATACCAACATACCGTCCCCAACTTTAAGACCACTGAGCCAAACAGATGAAGTGGAGGGACCACTGCAACATTTAAATATGAATTAGTGGCAAGGTTTGGTATCATGAGTTCAAATCATTCTAGATTTAGTTCACATTCCCTTCCAGTTGTGCATAAGGTAATAATGGAAGGTATCTTTAAAATGCAGTGCACATTACATTCAGGTATTACCCGTCAGTGATATGGGCTTACAAACCAATCCATCCACATCAGCTTGGTTTGCAAAGTACTTGTGAACTTTTTCCTCATGTTTTGATGGCTCATAACTTGATCCAGACAACTTTCCTAGGCAAACCAAAAAGCCCATTCGCTGCTACCACCACTGTTCCATTGTCCTGTAAAGAGATGTCAAATATACTTGGATACAACTTTATAGTTTTTGGACCCCAGGAAGAGTAGCTTCTGCTTTGTAACAGATGATGGGGATCCCCCCCCAAAAAAACAAATCAAATGAAAGACTAGAAGTCTGTTTGTCTGTAAATCTGTTTGGCAAAAATGGAACAGAGATGTTTCAAATAGATACTTTGTGTTTATAAAAGAGGGAGACATCACAATTGATATTTTATGCGTTGATGTGTTTTTTGGGGTGATAAAAAATGAAATAGGCCAAAGCAATTACAACAAACCTTGGGACAGAGTGGGCACTGGGTTCCATCGGCAGTTTCTGGGGCCAGACGGCACAACATATCAAGTATGTCAGAACTCCTCCTAGGCCTCATTTGTCAGGGCGGTATACAAGTCTCTTCCCTGAAATGAATGAACAGAGTCGCTTACAGGCACTCTGATTCATTACTGCATTCCATCAGAGTAGGACATCAACACTCTGATTCATTATTGCATTCCATCAGAGTAAGGACATCAACACTCTGATTCATTACTGCATTCCATCACAGTAGGACATCAACACTCTGATTCATTACTGCATCTCCATCAGAGTAGGACATCAACACTCTGATTCAATACTGCATTCCATCAGAGTAGGACATCAAAACTCTGATTCAATACTGCATTCCATCAGAGTAGAACATCAACACTCTGATTCAATACTGCATTCCATCAGAGTAGGACATCAACACTCTGATTCATTACTGCATTCCATCAGAGTAGAACATCAACACTCTGATTCATTACTACATTCCATCAGAGTAGGACATCAACACTCTGATTCATTACTGCATTCCATCAGAGTAGGACATCAACACTCTGATTCATTACTGCATTCCATCAGAGTAGGACATCAACCTCTGATTCATTACTGCATTCCATCAGAGTAGGACATCAACACTCTGATTCAATGCTGCATTCCATCAGAGTAGGACATCAAAACTCTGATTCAATACTGCATTCCATCAGAGTAGGACATCAACACTCTGATTCAATACTGCATTCCATCAGAGTAGGACATCAACACTCTGATTCAATACTGCATTCCATCAGAGTAGGACATCAACACATACAGCAAATGCATCTTCACATACAAGTAGAAGCAGGGTTTCTACAACAGATCTGTTTATCAAAACAGGAATTTGGTTAAAACCTTTTGCAGACAAAGTAAAAATAGTATAGAATCAGATTATAAAAGTGATTACTCACTGTCCTATGATGAAAATTGAATGACAGGCCAATGGCCCTCAGTGACACCACTCTCAAGCTGCAGGCTGGTTATCCGCTTGAGTAGTGAGCAGACCACTGCAGTCTGAGGCTGGTGGGATGTTCGAGACCAATGACACTGCTTCTGGCTCATGTACCTGACCAATGGCACTGCTTCCGGCTCACACTGGCAGAGCTCTATTCTCACATCATG
>NW_026289952.1:0-14688 GCF_023373465.1 Oncorhynchus keta
TTTAAGGGGGGTGGGGTGAGAAGGATTTTTATCCTATCCTAGGTATTCCTTAAAGAGGTGGGGGTTTCAGGTGTCTCCGGAAGGTGGTGATTGACTCCGCTGTCCTGGCGTCGTGAGGGAGTTTGTTCCACCATTGGGGGCCAGAGCAGCGAACAGTTTTGACTGGGCTGAGCGGGAACTGTACTTCCTCCAGTGGTAGGGAGGCGAGCAGGCCAGAGGTGGATGAACGCAGTGCCCTTGTTTGGGTGTAGGGCCTGATCAGAGCCTGGAGGTACTGAGGTGCCCGTTCCCCTCACAGCTCCGTAGGCAAGCACCATGGTCTTGTAGCGGATGCGAGCTTCAACTGGAAGCCAGTGGAGAGAGCGGAGGAGCGGGGTGACGTGAGAGAACTTGGGAAGGTTGAACACCAGACGGGCTGCGGCGTTCTGGATGAGTTGTAGAGGGGTTTAATGGCACAGGCAGGGGCCCAGCCAACAGCGAGTTGCAGTAATCCCAGACGGGAGATGACAAGTGCCTGGATTAGGACCTGCGCCACTTCCTGTGTGAGGCAGGGTCGTACTCTGCGGATGTTGTAGAGCATGAACCTACAGGAACGGGCCACCGCCTTGATGTTAGTTGAGAACGACAGGTTGTTGTCCAGGATCACGCCAAGGTTCTTAGCGCTCTGGGAGGAGGACACAATGGAGTTGTCAACCGTGATGGCGAGATCATGGAACGGGCAGTCCCCCTTCCCGGGAGGAAGAGCAGCTCCGTCTTGCCGAGGTTCAGTTGAGGTGGTGATCCGTCATCCACACTGATATGTCTGCCAGACATGCAGAGATGCGATTCGCCACCTGGTCATCAGAAGGGGGAAAGGAGAAGATTAATTGTGTCGTCTGCATAGCAATGATATGAGAGACCATGTGAGGTTATGACAGAGCCAAGTGACTTGGTGTATAGCGAGAATAGGAGAGGGCCTAGAACAGAGCCTGGGGGACACCAGTGGTGAGGCGCGTGGTGAGGAGACAGATTCTCGCCACGCCACCTGGTAGGAGCGACCTGTCAGGTAGGACGCAATCAAGCGTGGGCCGCGCCGGGAGATGCCCAACTCGGAGAGGGTGGGAGAGGAGGATCTGATGGTTCACAGTATCGAAGGCAGCCGATAGGTCTAGAAGGATGAGAGCAGAGGAGAGAGAGTTAGCTTTAGCAGTGCGGAGGCGCCTCCGTGATACAGAAGAGCAGTCTCAGTTGAATGACTAGTCTTGAAACCTGACTGATTTGGATCAAGAAGGTCATTCTGAGAGAGATAGCGGGAGAGCTGGCCAAGGACGGCACGTTCAAGAGTTTTGGAGAGAAAAGAAAGAAGGGGATACTGGTCTGTAGTTGTTGACATCGGAGGGATCGAGTGTAGGTTTTTTCAGAAGGGGTGCAACTCTCGCTCTCTTGAAGACGGAAGGGACATAGCCAGCGGTCAGGGATGAGTTGATGAGCGAGGTGAGGTAAGGGAGAAGGTCTCCGGAAATGGTCTGGAGAAGAGAGGAGGGGATAGGGTCGAGCGGGCAGGTTGTTGGGCGGCCGGCCGTCACAAGACGCAAGATTTCATCTGGAGAGAGAGGGGAGAAAGAGATCAGAGCACAGGGTAGGGCAGTGTGAGCAGAACCATCGGTGTCGTTTGACTTAGCAAACGAGGATCGGATGTCGTCGACCTTCTTTTCAAAATGGTTGACGAAGTCATGACACATGCATACTGCTTTTACTCAGGTCACCGTCCTTATTGTCATTACTTAAAAGGCGGTGAAAACAATGAAAATGTCACAATATATTTAGGGATGCAAAAACCAGACGGACGCAGCATCTTCCTTTCCCGATCCATTGGCAAATGACTTTAAACTGCATGTTTCTCAAATTATGTTTTAGGATGTTAATGATGATCTACTATATCTCACATCTCACCAGGTAAAGCAACGGGTGTGGTGGAGTGTGCTTCAGGGTTCCAACGCCTCCATGCAGGTGAGTGTGAGAAGAAGCCTTGCAGGAGCCTTGGCTTGTGCGAGCGAAAGCTGCTCATAGGGAGCAGCAGGAAAATGCTTCTCACTAAGTAGCAGAAGCAGATCATTCAGTCAACTTTCCTTCCGGTCCTCGACTATGGAGACATCATCCACATAAGCAAGTGTGTGTGAATTACTTTGCTGTGTAAAGAATTTCTGCCCCATTGCAACGCTACAATAACACATTTCTAAAATGTTACTTTCCAAATCCAACACTAATAAGGCCTATCCAACCATTTCACACCTATTGAGAGGAATGTTACCCAACATATACATTTAAGCAGTGCATTGTATGTACACTACACCACCATTTCGAATGGTAGGACATACAGTAGGTACTCTTTCCATTTGTCCTATTGAAGTACACAGAAAACCATAGTATTAAGCTTAAAGCAGCATACGATTTTACAGTAAACTATAGATGTAGGCTACTGTATAGTCACGTGGTATGACGTTAATATGTTAGAGCAGCACATTGGTCTGAACAACATAGAGTCTCTTAGTGAATGTCTCTTACAGTTTTTCTCAGTTGCTTTGGTGCATTTCTTAGATCAAAAGTGCAATTCTTGATACTACTAATTCCAAATCATCTAGTCACTTGTGCACATCATTAAAGAAATGTCTTATTACTTTGAACAATGTGCAATTGATAATGTACAAGTGTCCGCTTTTTTCCACATTATCAATTGCTCATGTCATGTTGATCAAAATATAGTAGATGGTTCTCTGTTGAATAGTCTTACCCCTCAAAACATCTAGGCATTAGTTCCTTGCATAAGCCATTACATGCAAAATTGTTGAACTATTTGTCATAAACTGTCAAGCATAGTTTTACACATTTCTATTAGACCTTTTGTACAAAAACGTGAATTGATTAATCGTGCAGGTGATATTGACCCTCACTCATGAAGGAATGTAAAGTGTTAGTTCAACCAACAATCCACCAGTTGTCTAAATTGCTCAAAGGTGCATCTCATGAAGAATCAATTGGCAAGCATATATAGACAGACCACACAACACAGAGTTGCAATTTTCCAATAATGGATGGACCAGGAAATGAACAGGGTCAACAGGCAAGAGGAGGAAGAAGAGGAGCAAGGATGCGTGGTGGAAGGCAAAACAGAGGAAGAGGCAGAAGAGGACATAGGTGCATATCTGATGACATAAGGCCCACTATTGTAGACCATGTTGTCATCATGGCCTTACAATGGCTGAGGCGGGTCGAAGGGTGCAGCCGAATATTGGGAGATCAACCGTGTCCTCAATAGTTCAAACGTTTCGAAGAGAGAACAGGTATGTCCACCAATGTACAGTGCACTGTTACTGTATATAAGCAGTATACTGTATACTTCCTACAATACTTCATATTACAGTAGTCCACTTGTATTTTACAGCATACAGAAATATACTCTATACAGACACATACTGCACCTTACATGCACCCACCTGTGTGTTTTACAGTAAAATGTGTGTTCGCATAGTTTTTGTCTATGTGAAAGTGTGCGATGCATCACTGCATTTTTTCCCACATAGGACTGCAAGATTACCTCAAACCGGTGGCAGAGGACGCCTTTTCACACTTCAACAGGAGGAGGCTATTTGCACCATGGTCCGAGCAAACAATGCCATGAGACTCAGAGAAATACAAAGGACCATTATAGAAGACAACGATGTCTTTGAAAACATCCATACGGTTAGCAGCTCAACCATCGACAGGGTGCTGCATAGAAACCAGATGAGTATGAAACAGCTGTACCGTGTACCATTCCAAAGGAATGAGGACAGAGTTAAGGAGCTACGGTACCAGTATGTACAGGTAAAACATATATCTATGTAACTACTTTACAGCAACATTTTATAATGATACATAGTACAGTAAGCATAAACTGCACACATTTCCATTGCTGTGGAAGGAACATGCAATATATGTACATTTGATGTCACTCTTCCTTACCAAAACAAATTCAACTGTGTGTTCTGGGATATAGCGTATAATGGAGTTGGAATCAAGTGAACCCTCACAACTTTGTATACGTGGATGAGGCTGGCTTCAACCTGACCAAATGCAGAAGGCGGGGTCGGAATATCATCGGTCACAGAGCTACTGTGGATTTGCCAGGCTAACGGGGAGGAAATATCACCATGTGTGCTGCTATTTCGGAACATGGTGTCCTAACCCATATCCTCCTTATAGGGCCATACAACACCCAGCATCTACTCAACTTTTTAGACACTCTCTACAGGGCTCTCATCCCTGATGATGAGAGGGTCTGTTTAGAGAGGATTTGCCAAAGTATGTGGTCATTTGTGATAATGTGAGTTTCCATCGATCAAACATCATAAGGCAATGGTTTGTGACCCACCGAGGATGCTCATAGAATTCCTCCCTCCTTATTCACCATTCCTGAACCCAATTGAGGAGTTATTTTCAGCATGGAGGTGGAAGGTGTACGATGGTCAGCCACACACACAGATGACCCTGCTGGCTGCAATGGATGCAGCATGCGAGGACATCACAGTAGACGCCTGCAGAAGAGGGATAAGGCATTCCAAAGATTCTTTCCACGTTGCATTGGAAGGGAAAATATCCGGTGTGATGTGGATGAGAATATGTGGGCCGACAGACAGGAACGTCTGGATGTGTAGAGACAGCACAACAGTGCTGCGGGCAAAGTTGTGCCTTAGGGGTGCTTTCCTGTGTTTCTTTGTCATTTAGTTTTTTTCTTTTGTGCCCCTTGGGTTGTCCATTCTCTTTCAATCAATAACCCACATACAGTAATATGTAAATAGTACTGTTGAAATGGGTATATGCCATAGAAGTGCCGCCTTGTGCATTTTCAATACAGTAACTGTCATCCAAACTGTAGCCTAAGTTTACATCAGGTAATACTGTCAAAGTACACAGTTACATTGACAACATGCCTAAACATTTTGACGACCTTGTTCGTGAACAATGACTCAATGACTTATCATTCTGATGACACTGACATGATCATTGGCATGAATATTTACTTTTGAGAGATGTACTAAGGATTTTTAGTGACTGACAAGCTTTATAAACATATCTATTGTATATTGCAGTTTGTACAAATTGTTCTGAGAAATGCACTTATTATTTTGCACATGTTAGGGATGATGTGAAAAATGCACCAAAGCGACTGAGAAAAACTCTAATGAGAGAAAATAATCATCCAAATGTATGAGAATGTTGCATTTTGAGATACAAAAATACTATTGAATCTGTAGGCAAATTGAAATAGTGATCACAACATCAGTGGGCCTGCGTTAGGGGTGTGTCAGATGAATTAGGGCGTTTTGGAGGGCTGACTGTTGCACCATTTAGGTCTAGGCTACGGCCGGGAGCCTCCCATGGGCCTACTTTCTCCTGATGAATTTGCATGGGTATGACAGACAGACAGACAGACAGACAGACAGACAGACAGACAGACAGACAGACAGACAGACAGACAGACAGACAGACAGACAGACAGACAGAGAAATATACAGACGGACGGACGGACGGCACAACAAATTTGGTCCTATGTTTCAATTCAGGAAAGTTTCTCTAAAAAGACTAAATGTTGATATTAAAAACAATTTTAGGCAAAAACTGCTATCCAAATGTTAAAGTCAATGAGATCTTGAATAAAAAGGTTAATTACTTGCATGTGTGGCTGCATCTTGCATGCAATGTCATACGTGAAGATGAGATTGATGTTCTTGCCTCTCATACCCTCCTTCATCTCTCTCAGTAAGCACACTGCATTTGTGTAACGGCGTTCTTCGCTTGTCGAAAGAGAGTCGGACCGAAATGCAGCGTGGTGGTTACTCATGTCTTTAATGAAACAAATGACGATACATGAAATAACTTATAAATACAAAAACAACAAACAGAACGTGAAACCTAATAACAGCCTATCTGGTGAACACTACACAGAGACAGGAACAATCACCCACGAAATACAAAGTGAAACCCGGCTACCTAAATACGGTTCCCCATCAGAGACAACAAGAATCACCTGACTCTGATTGAGAACCGCCTCAGGCAGCCAAGCCTAACTAGACACACCCCTAATCAACCACAATCCCAATGCCTACAAAAACCCCAATACGACCATACAATAAACCCATGTCACACCCTGGCCTGAACAAATAATTAAAGAAAACACAAAATACTAAGACCAAGGCGTGACAGAACCCCCCAAGGTGCGGACTCCCGGACGCACATCAAAACCATAGGGAGGGTCCGGGTGGGCGTCTGTCCATGGTGGCGGTTCCGGCTCGGGACGTGGACCCCACTCCATTAATGTCCTAGTTCCTCCCCTCCGCGTCCTGGGATAATCCACCCCGCCGCCGACCATGGCCTAATAGTCCTCACCCAGAACCCCACTGAACTGAGGAGCAGCTCGTGACTGAGGAGAAGCTCGGGACTGAGGGAAGCTCGGGAATGAGGGGCAGCTCAGGACTGAGGGCAGCTCGGGACTGAGGGTAGCTCGGGACTGAATTGGCAGCTCAGGACTGAGGGGCAGTCCGGAACTGAGGGAAGCCCAGTACTGAGAGAAAGCCCAGTACTGAGAGGAAGCCCAGTACTGAGAGGAAGCCCAGTACTGAGATGAAGCTCAGGCAGGTAGTAGGCTCTGGTAGATCCTGGCTGGCTGGCGGATCTGGAAGATTCTGGTTGACTAGCAGATCTGGAAGATTCTGGTTGACTGGCAGATCTGGAAGAGACTGGTTGACTGGCAGATCTGTAAGAATCTGGTTGACTGGCAGATCTAGAAGATCATGGCTGACTGGCGGATCTAGCTGCTCTATGCAGACTGACAGCTCCTTGCAGACTGGCAGCTCCTTGTAGACTGGCAGCTCCTTGCAGACCGACAGCTCCTTGCAGACTGACAGCTCTGGCTGCTCCATGCAAGCTGACAGCTCCTTGCAGACTGACAGCTCCTTGCAGACTTGCAGCTCTTTACAGACTGACATCTCTGGCTGCTTCATGCAGACTGACAGCTCTGGCTGCTTCATGCAGACTGACAGGTCTGGCTGCTTCATACAGACTGACAGCTCTGGCTGCTTCATACAGACTGACATCTCTGGCTGCTTCATACAGACTGACAGCTCTGACTGCTCCATGCAGGCTGGCAGCACCTTACCAGACTGGCAGCTCCTTGCAGACTAGCAGCTCCTTGCAGACTGACAGCTCTGGCTGCTTCATGCAGACTGACAGCTCTGGCTGCTTCATACAGACTGACAGCTCTGGCTGCTTCATACAGACTGACAGCTCTGGCTGCTTCATGCAGACTGACAGCACCTTGCAGACTGGCAGCTCCTTGCAGACTAGCAGCTCCTTGCAGACTGACAGCTCTGGCTGCTTCATGCAGACTGACAGCTCTGGCTGCTTCATACAGACTGACAGCTCTGGCTGCTTCATACAGACTGACATCTCTGGCTGCTACATGCAGACTGACAGCTCAGGCTGCTCCGAACAGGCAGGAGGCTCCGGCAGCGCTGTAGAGGAGGAAGGCTCTAGAAGCGCTGAACAGGCGGGAGACTCCGACAGCACAGGAGGGAAGGAAGGCTCTGATAGCGCTGAACAGACAGGAGACTCCAGCAGCGCTGTAGCAGTAGGAAGGCTCTGATAGCGCTGAACAGGCGGGAGACTCCAACAGCACAGGAGGCGAGGCGCACTGTAGGCCTGATGCGTGGTGCTGGCACGCACAGGAAGCCTGGTGCGGGGAGCTGCTACCGGAGGACTGGTGTGTGGAGGTGGCTCTGGATAGACCCGGACCGTGCAGGCGCACTGGAGCTCTTGAGCACCGAGCCTGCCCAACCTTACCTGGCTCGATGCCCACTCTAGCCCGGCCAATACGAAGGGCTGGTATGAACACCGCACCGGGCTATGCACCCGCACTGGAAACATTGTGCGCTCCATAGCATAACACGGTGTCTGCCCGGTCTCTCTAGCCCACCGGTAAGCACAGGAGTTTGTGCAGGTCTCCTACCTGGCATAGCCATACTCCCTGTAAGCCCCCAATAATTGTTTTGGGCTGCTTTTCGGGCTTCCTTGCCAACCGTGTTCCCTCGTATCGTCGGCTCCTATCTCCGGCTGCCTCTGCTCTCTAAGTGCCTCCACCTGTTCCCATGGGAGGCGATCTCTTCCAGCCAGTATCTCCTCCCAAGTGTAACAACCTTTACCATCCAACACGTCTTCCCATGTCCATTCTCCGAATAATTCCACCTCCTTTTGCTGGTCCTGCTGTCGCTGCCTGTTACCACGCCACTCGGTCCGTGTGTGGTGGGTGATTCTGTAACGGCGTTCTTCGTTTGTCGAAAGAGAGTCAGACCGAAATGCAGCGTGGTGGTTACTCATGTCTTTAATGAAACAAATGACGATACATGAAATAACTTATAAATACAAAAACAACAAGCGGAACGTGAAACCTAATACAGCCTATCTGGTGAACACTACACAGAGACAGGAACTATCACCCACGAAATACAAAGTGAAACCCGGCTACCTAAATACGGTTCCCCATCAGAGACAACAAGAATCACCTGACTCTGATTGAGAACCGCCTCAGGCAGCCAAGCCTAACTAGACACACCCCTAATCAACCACAATCCCAATGCCTACAAAAACCCCAATACGACCATACAATAAACCCATGTCACACCCTGGCCTGAACAAATAATTAAAGAAAACACAAAATACTAAGACCAAGGCGTGACAATTTGAAAAACTACAGAAGAGATATATCATTATTTGCAAGCTAAATTAATCAAACACTGAACATTTTTTACAAAGAAAATGAAGAAAAAAACTCCTTATTACTGCATCCCACCTTTCACCCTTTTTCATGTTCAGGAAGTGAATCGGGTCCTCGTTCTCGCAGGAACGCCCCAACACGCACGTCTCGTCCAATTCCGTTATTTTGGGTTTGGACCTGATGGCGTGCCGCTTGAAATCCATGGCAACCTTAAACGTTATTTTTAAATATCAAGTACAGTACAGGCATAACGTACTGAGCTGTTGCCTGAAGCAAACAGTGGTGCCAGATTCAGTGCCTAAATGGATGTTGCATGACACAACCAATAATATTACATTAAACATACACAATACCAACATACCGTCCCCAACTTTAAGACCACTGAGCCAAACAGATGAAGTGGAGGGACCACTGCAACATTTAAATATGAATTAGTGGCAAGGTTTGGTATCATGAGTTCAAATCATTCTAGATTTAGTTCACATTCCCTTCCAGTTGTGCATAAGGTAATAATGGAAGGTATCTTTAAAATGCAGTGCACATTACATTCAGGTATTACCCGTCAGTGATATGGGCTTACAAACCAATCCATCCACATCAGCTTGGTTTGCAAAGTACTTGTGAACTTTTTCCTCATGTTTTGATGGCTCATAGCAGTCAGACAACTTTCCTAGGCAAACCAAAAGCCCATTCGCTGCTACCACCACTGTTCCATTGTCCTGTAAAGAGATGTCAAAAATACTTGGATACAACTTTATAGTTTTGGACCCCAGGAAGAGGAGCTTCTGCTTTGTAACAGATGATGGGGATCCCCCAAAAAAAACAAATCAAATGAAAGACTAGAAGTCTGTTTGTCTGTAAATCTGTTTGGCAAAAATGGAACAGAGATGTTTCAAATAGATACTTTGTGTTTATAAAGAGGAGACATCACAATTGATATTTTATGCGTTGATGTGTTTTTGGGGTGATAAAAAATGAAATAGGCCAAAGCAATTACAACAAACCTTGGGACAGAGTGGGTACTGGGTTCCATCGGCAGTTTCTGGGGCCAGACGGCACAACATATCAAGTATGTCAGAACTCCTCCTAGGCCTCATTTGTCAGGGCGGTATACAAGTCTCTTCCCTGAAATGAATGAACAGAGTCGCTTACAGGCACTCTGATTCATTACTGCATTCCATCAGAGTAGGACATCAACACTCTGATTCATTACTGCATTCCATCAGAGTAGGACATCAACACTCTGATTCATTATTGCATTCCATCAGAGTAGGACATCAACACTCTGATTCATTACTGCATTCCATCACAGTAGGACATCAACACTCTGATTCATTACTGCATTCCATCAGAGTAGGACATCAACACTCTGATTCATTACTGCATTCCATCAGAGTAGGACATCAACACTCTGATTCAATACTGCATTCCATCAGAGTAGGACATCAACACTCTGATTCAATACTGCATTCCATCAGAGTAGGACATCAACACTCTGATTCATTACTGCATTCCATCAGAGTAGAACATCAACACTCTGATTCATTACTGCATTCCATCAAAGTAGGACATCAACACTCTGATTCATTACTGCATTCCATCAGAGTAGGACATCAACACTCTGATTCAATACTGCATTCCATCAGAGTAGGACATCAACACTCTGATTCAATACTGCATTCCATCAGAGTAGGACATCAACACTCTGATTCATTACTGCATTCCATCAGAGTAGAACATCAACACTCTGATTCATTACTGCATTCCATCAGAGTAGGACATCAACACTCTGATTCATTACTGCATTCCATCAGAGTAGGACATCAACACTCTGATTCAATACTGCATTCCATCAGAGTAGAACATCAACACTCTGATTCATTACTGCATTCCATCAGAGTAGAACATCAACACTCTGATTCATTACTGCATTCCATCAGAGTAGGACATCAACACTCTGATTCATTACTGCATTCCATCAGAGTAGGACATCAACACTCTGATTCAATACTGCATTCCATCAGAGTAGGACATCAACACTCTGATTCATTACTGCATTCCATCAGAGTAGGACATCAACACTCTGATTCATTACTGCATTCCATCAGAGTAGGACATCAACACTCTGATTCAATACTGCATTCCATCAGAGTAGGACATCAAAACTCTGATTCAATACTGCATTCCATCAGAGTAGGACATCAACACTCTGATTCATTACTGCATTCCATCAGAGTAGGACATCAACACTCTGATTCAATACTGCATTCCATCAGAGTAGGACATCAACACTCTGATTCATTACTGCATTCCATCAGAGTAGGACATCAACACTCTGATTCAATACTGCATTCCATCAGAGTAGGACATCAACACTCTGATTCATTACTGCATTCCATCAGAGTAGGACATCAACACTCTGATTCATTACTGCATTCCATCAGAGTAGGACATCAACACTCTGATTCAATACTGCATTCCATCAGAGTAGGACATCAAAACTCTGATTCAATACTGCATTCCATCAGAGTAGGACATCAACACTCTGATTCATTACTGCATTCCATCAGAGTAGGACATCAACACTCTGATTCAATACTGCATTCCATCAGAGTAGGACATCAACACTCTGATTCAATACTGCATTCCATCAGAGTAGGACATCAACACTCTGATTCATTACTGCATTCCATCAGAGTAGGACATCAACACTCTGATTCAATACTGCATTCCATCAGAGTAGGACATCAACACTCTGATTCAATTCTGGGCATATCAGAGTAGGACATCAACACATACAGCAAATGCATCTTCACATACAAGTAGAACAGGGTTTCTACAACAGATCTGTTTATCAAAACAGGAATTTGGTTAAAACTTTTGCAGACAAAGTAAAAAATAGTATAGAATCAGATTATAAAGTGATTACTTTCACTGTCCTATGATGAAAATTGAATGACAGGCCAATGGCCCTCAGTGACACCACTCTCCAAGCTGCAGGCTGGTTATCCCGGGCTTGAGTAGTGAGCAGACCACTGCAGTCTGAGGCTGGAGGATGTTCGAGACCAATGACACTGCTTCTGGCTCATGTACCTGACCAATGGCACTGCTTCCGGCTCACACTGGCAGAGCTCTATTCTCACATCATGCACTCTGTAATGAATTTCCTCCTCTTCTTCCGAAGAGGAGAGGCGAAACGGATCAGAGGACCAATACGCGGCGTGGTAATTGTCCATGGTACTTTTAATACGTAAAGGTACACATGAACAAACTAACAAAAACAAGAAATGTGAAAAACTCAAAAACAGTCCTATCTGGTGGACACACAGAGACAGGAACAATCACCCACAAACACACAGTGAAACCCAGGCTACCTAAGTATGATTCTCAATCAGAGACAACTAATGACACCTGCCTCTGATTGAGAACCATACCAGGCCAAAACATAGAAATACCCCAAAACATAGAAAAACAAACATAGACTGCCCACCCAACTCACGCCCTGACCATACTAACTAAACACAAAACACAGGAAATAAAGGTCAGAACGTGACAGTACCCCCAAGGTGCGGACTCCGGCCGCAAAGCCTTGACCTATAGGGGAGGGTCTGGGTGAGGCGTCTGTCCGCGGTGGCGGTTCTGGTGCGGGACGCGGACCCCACTTCACCATTGTCTTAGTCCTACTTTATTGTCCGCCTCCGTAGCTTTTCTCACCATGGCAACCCCTCTCAATGACCCCACTGGACAGAGGGCAGCAGCTCGGGACAGAGGGCAGAAGCCCTGTACAGAGGGCAGGGGCTCGGGACAGAGGACAGGGGCTCTGGCGCCTCTGGGCTGAGGGCTCTGGCGCCTCTGGGCTGAGGGGCTCTGGCGCCTCTGGGCGAGGGGGCTCTGGCGCCTCTGGGCCGAGGGGCTCTGGGCTGAGGGGCTCTGGCGCCTCTGGGCCGAGGGCTCTGGCGCCTCTGGGCCGAGGGGCTCTGGAGCCTCTGGGCCGAGGGGCTGGAGCCTCTGGGCTGAGGGGCTCGGGCGCCTCTGGGCCGAGGGCTCCGGCAGCGGCGCCGGACAGGCGGGAGGCTCCGGCAGCGGCGCCGGACAGGCGGGACGCTCCGGCAGGGCGCCGGACAGGCGGGAGGCTCCGGCAGCGGCGCCGGACAGGCGGGAGGCTCCGGCAGCGGCGCCGGACAGGCGGGACGCTCCGGCAGCGGCGCCGGACAGGCGGGAGGCTCCGGCAGCGGCGCAGGACAGGCGGGACGCAGCGGCGCCGGACAGGCGGGGCGCTCCGGCAGCGGCGCCGGACAGGCGGGAGCACCTGCAGGCGGGAGACAGCCTGTTGCGTGGAGCTGCCACAGGAGGCAGCGGCGCCGGACAGGCGGGACGCTCCGGCAGCGGCGCCGGACAGCGGGGCAGCGGCGCCGGACAGCGGGAGGCTCCCGGCAGCGGCGCCGGACAGGCGGGACGCTCCGCGCGGTGCCGGACAGCGGGAGCTCCGGCAGTGGCGCCGGACAGGCGGGACGCTCCGGCAGCGCGCCCGGACAGGCGGGAGGCTCCGGCAGCGGCGCCGGACAGGCGGGAGGCTCTGGCAGTGGCGCCGGACAGGCGGGACGCTCCGGCAGCGGCGCCGGACAGGCGGGAGGCTCCGGCAGGGAGACTGAGAGACAGCCTGGTGCGTGGGGCTGCCACAGGAACCACCAGGCTGGGGAGACCTTCAGGAGGCTTGGTGTTAGGAGGAGCCTGAAAGACCGGGCTGTGGGGAGCACTGGAGCTCTGGTGCGCAACCTTGGCACCACTTCCCAGGCTGGACAACTACTCTAGCCCGGACCTCCAGAGTGCAGGCACAGGTTGAACCGGGCTGTGGGTAAGCACGGGAGATCTAGTGCTTACTACACGCACCTCTCCCCCAGGCTCCACTCCCACAGTTGCCCGGCACGAGCGGAGCGCAGGCAGAGGACGCACTGCACCCTCCCAGCGCCCCGGAGACACAGCACGCAGAGCCGGCGCAGGATAACCTGGACCAAGACTGCGTACCCGCGACCAGACCCGCTGAGCAGGCACCATACGCCCTGGCTCAATGCCCACACTCGCATGGCACTCTCGGGGGGCTGCCCTATAGCGCACCGGGCTATGGACACGCACTGGCGACACCGTGCGCTTAACCGCATAACACGGTGCCTGACCAGTAATGCGCTGCTTATCATGAACACGAGGAGTGAGCTCAGGTCTGCTACCTGGCTTAGTACCACACCTCGTGTGCCCCCCCCAAAACAAAATTTGGGGCTGCCTCTCGTACCTGTCGCACTGCCGTGCTGGCTCCTCATATTGCCGCCGCTCAGCTTTCGCTGCCTCCAGCTCTGCTTTGGGGCTGCGATTTTCCCCAGCCCGTGCCCAGGGTCCCTCTCCGTTCAGTATCTCCTCCCATGTCCAGGAGTCCTGTGATGGTGGCCTCTGTTGTTGATGCTGCTGCTGCTGTCGTCGCTGTCCTTTACCATGCCGCTTGGTCCGATTTTGGTGGGTGATTCTGTAATGAATTTCCTCCACTTCTTCCGAAGAGGAGAGGCGAAACGGATCAGAGGACCAATACGCGGCGTGGTAATTGTCCATGGTATTTTTAATACGTAAAGGTACACATGAACAAACTAACAAAACAAGAAATGTGAAAACTCAAAACAGTCCTATCTGGTGGACACACAGAGACAGGAACAATCACCCACAAACACACAGTGAAACCCAGGCTACCTAAGTATGATTCTCAATCAGAGACAACTAATGACACCTGCCTCTGATTGAGAACCATACTAGGCGAAACATAGAAATACCCCAAAACATAGAAAAACAAACATAGACTGCCCACCCAACTCACGCCTGACCATACTAACTAAATACAAAACACAGGAAATAAAGGT
>NW_026289953.1:0-3990 GCF_023373465.1 Oncorhynchus keta
GACTATATGGCCTCATAATAATGACTGGAACGGACTATATGGCTCATAATAATGACTCGAACAGACGTAACGGCCTCATAATAATGGACTGGAACGGACGATATGGCTCATAATAATGACTGGAACGGACCATATGGTCTCATAATAATGACTGGAACGGACTATATGGCTCATAATAATGACTGGAACGGACTATATGGCTCATAATAATGACTGGAACGGACTATATGGCTCATAATAATGACTGGAACAGACTATATGGCTCATAATAATGACTGGAACGGACTATATGGCTCATAATAATGACTGGAACGGACTATATGGCTCATAATAATGACTGGAACGGACTATATGGCTCATAATAATGACTGGAACGGACTATATGGCTCATAATAATGACTGGAACGGACTATATGGCTCATAATAATGACTGGAACGGACTATATGGCTCATAATAATGACTGGAACGGACTATATGGCTCATAATAATGACTGGAACGGACTATATGGCTCATAATAATGACTGGAACGGACTATATGGCTCATAATAATGACTGGAACGGACTATATGGCTCATAATAATGACTGGAACGGACTATATGGCTCATAATAATGACTGGAACGGACTATATGGCTCATAATAATGACTGGAACGGACTATATGGCTCATAATAATGACTGGAACGGACTATATGGCTCATAATAATGACTGGAACGGACTATATGGCTCATAATAATGACTGGAACGGACTATATGGCTCATAATAATGACTGGAACAGACTATATGGCTCATAATAATGACTGGAACGGACTATATGGCTCATAATAATGACTGGAACGGACTATATGGCTCATAATAATGACTGGAACGGACTATATGGCTCATAATAATGACTGGAACGGACTATATGGCTCATAATAATGACTGGAACGGACTATATGGCTCATAATAATGACTGGAACAGACTATATGGCTCATAATAATGACTGGAACGGACTATATGGCTCATAATAATGACTGGAACGGACTATATGGCTCATAATAATGACTGGAACGGACTATATGGCTCATAATAATGACTGGAACGGACTATATGGCTCATAATAATGACTGGAACAGACTATATGGCTCATAATAATGACTGGAACGGACTATATGGCTCATAATAATGACTGGAACGGACTATATGGCTCATAATAATGACTGGAACGGACGAATGGCTCATAATAATGACTGGAACGGACTATATGGCTCATAATAATGACTGGAACGGACTATATGGCTCATAATAATGACTGGAACGGACTATATGGCTCATAATAATGACTGGAACAGACTATATGGCTCATAATAATGACTGGAACGGACTATATGGCTCATAATAATGACTGGAACGGACTATATGGCTCATAATAATGACTGGAACGGACTATATGGCTCATAATAATGACTGGAACAGACTATATGGCTCATAATAATGACTGGAACGGACTATATGGCTCATAATAATGACTGGAACGGACTATATGGCTCATAATAATGACTGGAACGGACTATATGGCTCATAATAATGACTGGAACGGACTATATGGCTCATAATAATGACTGGAACGGACTATATGGCTCATAATAATGACTGGAACGGACTATATGGCTCATAATAATGACTGGAACGGACTATATGGCTCATAATAATGACTGGAACGGACTATATGGCTCATAATAATGACTGGAACGGACTATATGGCTCATAATAATGACTGGAACGGACTATATGGCTCATAATAATGACTGGAACGGACTATATGGCTCATAATAATGACTGGAACGGACTATGGCTCATAATATGGACGACTATATGGCATAATAATGACTGGAACGGACTATATGGCTCATAATAATGACTGGAACGGACTATATGGCTCATAATAATGACTGGAACAGACTATATGGCTCATAATAATGACTGGAACGGACTATATGGCTCATAATAATGACTGGAACGGACTATATGGCTCATAATAATGACTGGAACGGACTATATGGCTCATAATAATGACTGGAACGGACTATATGGCTCATAATAATGACTGGAACGGACTATATGGCTCATAATAATGACTGGAACGGACTATATGGCTCATAATAATGACTGGAACGGACTATATGGCTCATAATAATGACTGGAACGGACTATATGGCTCATAATAATGACTGGAACGGACTATATGGCTCATAATAATGACTGGAACGGACTATATGGCTCATAATAATGACTGGAACGGACTATATGGCTCATAATAATGACTGGAACGGACTATATGGCTCATAATAATGACTGGAACGGACTATATGGCTCATAATAATGACTGGAACGGACTATATGGCTCATAATAATGACTGGAACGGACTATATGGCTCATAATAATGACTGGAACGGACTATATGGCTCATAATAATGACTGGAACGGACTATATGGCTCATAATAATGACTGGAACGGACTATATGGCTCATAATAATGACTGGAACGGACTATATGGCTCATAATAATGACTGGAACGGACTATATGGCTCATAATAATGACTGGAACGGACTATATGGCTCATAATAATGACTGGAACGGACTATATGGCTCATAATAATGACTGGAACGGACTATATGGCTCATAATAATGACTGGAACGGACTATATGGCTCATAATAATGACTGGAACGGACTATATGGCTCATAATAATGACTGGAACGGACTATATGGCTCATAATAATGACTGGAACGGACTATATGGCTCATAATAATGACTGGAACGGACTATATGGCTCATAATAATGACTGGAACGGACTATATGGCTCATAATAATGACTGGAACGGACTATATGGCTCATAATAATGACTGGAACGGACTATATGGCTCATAATAATGACTGGAACGGACTATATGGCTCATAATAATGACTGGAACGGACTATATGGCTCATAATAATGACTGGAACGGACTATATGGCTCATAATAATGACTGGAACGGACTATATGGCTCATAATAATGACTGGAACGGACTATATGGCTCATAATAATGACTGGAACGGACTATATGGCTCATAATAATGACTGGAACGGACTATATGGCTCATAATAATGACTGGAACGGACTATATGGCTCATAATAATGACTGGAACGGACTATATGGCTCATAATAATGACTGGAACGGACTATATGGCTCATAATAATGACTGGAACGGACTATATGGCTCATAATAATGACTGGAACGGACTATATGGCTCATAATAATGACTGGAACGGACTATATGGCTCATAATAATGACTGGAACGGACTATATGGCTCATAATAATGACTGGAACGGACTATATGGCTCATAATAATGACTGGAACGGACTATATGGCTCATAATAATGACTGGAACGGACTATATGGCTCATAATAATGACTGGAACGGACTATATGGCTCATAATAATGACTGGAACGGACTATATGGCTCATAATAATGACTGGAACGGACTATATGGCTCATAATAATGACTGGAACGGACTATATGGCTCATAATAATGACTGGAACGGACTATATGGCTCATAATAATGACTGGAACGGACTATATGGCTCATAATAATGACTGGAACGGACTATATGGCTCATAATAATGACTGGAACGGACTATATGGCTCATAATAATGACTGGAACGGACTATATGGCTCATAATAATGACTGGAACGGACTATATGGCTCATAATAATGACTGGAACGGACTATATGGCTCATAATAATGACTGGAACGGACTATATGGCTCATAATAATGACTGGAACGGACTATATGGCTCATAATAATGACTGGAACGGACTATATGGCTCATAATAATGACTGGAACGGACTATATGGCTCATAATAATGACTGGAACGGACTATATGGCTCATAATAATGACTGGAACGGACTATATGGCTCATAATAATGACTGGAAC